>NW_004442118.1:0-2093 GCF_000184155.1 Fragaria vesca subsp. vesca
CCACAAAGTGGACCTTAGTGAGATTTTACTCACCTTAAACAAAAACTCCTGCTGCGTCTTCTCTTAGCAAAAAGGCAAGATGCGAACACGTATCGTCAACCACCTAGAATAGAATCTCCACTTAGTCACAAACAAAAACAACATAAACCGACTCGAACCAAAACTCAAGTCCTAACCCACAAACTTGTCATTCGAGACAAAACCTCTCCCTATACCTCAAAAAGGTCGCCTGAACATCCTACACAACCTATAAAACCACAAACCAGATTTCTAAAAATCAGATATACTCAAAAATGGAAACCGAACGAAACCTAGCATTCGAGAGGGAAACCTTAGCATGCATCATCGGTAACCAAAACCTACAAACCACATATCAACATGATCGTATCAACAAGTACTACCTAACCAACAACACAAACACCACAACCACCTACGGACGCGCCGCTACGCGCTGCCCCTAGCGACTGCGCGTGGGCCCCACGCGCCACCCCACTAACCTTCGAAAACGGACAAACTTCCAACACCAAAAGTATAGCTCAGAGCAAGGAGAGCAACTTCCATACCTGAGGTCGAAACCAAAACGGTCGGGAAGTCGCCGGAAACTCGCCGGGAATGCTTAGAATCCTCCACCGCCGCTCTCCGTCGTGTGTCGCGCTTCAAGGCCACCAGAATTCGGACCAGGACGCCAAGGGGCTTCTATCCCTACCGGTCCCAAGCTGCGTCGCCGCCGTACACAGCTGGAAAGTCGTTGGGTCGAAGTCGGGTCCGTCACCCGCTCTGTGGCGTTCGATTCTCTCAAATCCGGGTCGAGACGTCCTCACCCACCTACACAGGGAGGATCACGCCGAGGAGAGGAAGAGTTTCCGACCGGTGCCGCCGTCTGAGTCCGCCGGAGTTGGCCGAAAACACCGGGTCGGGTCGACCGGGTCCGGGTCGGGTCGGCTGGAAAACTCGGGTAGTGAGGGTGAGGCGCGAGGGAGAAGAAAGAGGGAAGGAAATGGGTTCCGGAAAAATGAATGGAAACCCTAACACTTTCCTTATTTAACCCGAAAATCCCGTAAAGCCACGAAGTTCCGCTTACCATAACCTCCTCATACGAAGTCCATTTGACGCGTGCCACATGTCTACGAACTCGTATCGTCGTGCTCTACAACTTTCGTGAAGAAAGTTTTCCGAGAAACCCAATAGATTAAAAAGTCAACTCTTGACCCTTCAAAATAAAGCATTTCCACGGAAATAAAAACTCGACTACTTCCAGTCCACTCACTAAACCACAAAATCATACAACTCTTACTTAAAAATTTCCAAAATAACATTAGAAACTAATATCAAATTTCCGGGGTATTACAATATTACTTTAGTAGGCATGTTATGATTTCGATGACTAAAATTCACAAAATGAAAATTGACCGTATGATGTGATCATTATAGTGAAAAATGGCTATGGTATAAAATTCAACTGGATTCAACAATGTTCGGGGCTCGATCAAAGCGGTCAACCCTAATTCATATTCACTTATCACACGAAAACTATCTTACCTACCTCTTTGTGACCTAGTTTGGTGGATTCTTCAACACAATAAAGTCTCACATAGATGAGATATAACCACCCATGTAAAACTTTGGAGACGTTTACCACCCGAGGATAGGGCTCTCTTTAGTGAAGCATACGTAAATGGGGTTGACCGCTTCGATCGGGGCCCAAACATTGGTAAATTAAAGTGATTTTTCTACCGTAGCCATATTTTACTATACCGATCACATCCTATTTCACAAGATTTTTGAAAATTTTGCTTCCTCTATATAGTTGGTTCACAAAGTTGTACACTAGCATATAACCTACCAAATAAGTTATATCACATTAGTAGGTACGTTGTGATTCTAATGACTAAAATTCAGACGCAATTGTGAAGTGGGTCCCGCCTGTGGTCCGTGACATTTTTTGGTGAATTTTTCCGACACTGGAGCTATTTTCTATGCATTTTTAAAGTTTTGAAATGGTGGAAAAAAAGTAAAACTTTAATGACATTGACAGATTAGTGACTTAGGACGAATGAGGTCGCAACATGTGGCAATTAGTGTTGAATTTTCAG
>NW_004442119.1:0-1012 GCF_000184155.1 Fragaria vesca subsp. vesca
CATTAAATTTTGAGTGATAGTCTAGCTAGTTAGGGTGATTGTTCAACAAAGAAAACCAAATAGTAAGACGGGTAAAAGAAAAATCAGCTAGTGCATGAATCTATAGATACACAATATTTATATATGTATATATAGATATATATCTACTCAAGCTAATAAGTAAAGGAATATGATTGTTTTCCTTTCTTAAGATCTTGTAAATGTGTTAGTAATATTTAAGATTAGAATAGTATGCATGATAAAAGCAATACTAACACGAATCTTAAATTCAATCACGAGTATCGATTGTATGTAAGAAATACGGGTTAAGGTATTTAAGTAGTTTACTTAAATTCTAATACTTAATAAAAATACCTATCTTGTAAGTATGATACTTGGAGTCATTGGCTTCTAAAATGAATATTTTAGAAGATATTTGGATTACTATCTAAGGTTAAAGAGCCTTAGTGTGCTATATAATTTGTGCTAAGTTTCGGGGTACTACAGTCTACCCACCTTAAAAGAAAATTCGTCCTCGAATTTTACATACCTTGTTCTATGAACAAATGCGGATGTTTCTTTCTCATTTCTGATTCCAACTCCCATGAAGCCTCGTTTTCATCATGTCGGTTCCATAATATCTTCACCATTGGGATTTCTTTAGTGCGAAGCTTCCTAACTTCTCGACCTAAGATGCGAACAGGTGCCTCATCGTACGTCACATCTTCCGAGAGTTCTATGGTACTATGGTCGATGACATGGGAACTGTCTGGTTTGTAATCCCGTAACATAGACACGTGAAAAACGTTATGCACGTTGGACAAGTGTTGTGGTAGATCTAGTCGGTATGCTAAAGTACCAACTTTTTCAATGATTTGGAAAGGTCCAATGAACCGTGGTGACAACTTGGCAATCTTTTTACCGAAACGAATAACTCCTCGCATTGGTGAGACTTTTAGCAAAACAAGATCACCGATTTGAAATTCCACATTTCTCCTATGTCGATCTGCATAGCTCTTCTGTCGACTTTGTG
>NW_004442120.1:0-1118 GCF_000184155.1 Fragaria vesca subsp. vesca
GATGTTTCTTTCTCATTTCTGATTCCAACTCCCATGAAGCCTCGTTTTCATCATGTCGGTTCCATAATATCTTCACCATTGGGATTTCTTTAGTGCGAAGCTTCCTAACTTCTCGACCTAAGATGCGAACAGGTGCCTCATCGTACGTCACATCTTCCGAGAGTTCTCTGGTACTATGGTCGATGACATGGGAACTGTCTGGTTTGTAATCCCGTAGCATAGACACGTGAAAAACGTTATGCACGTTGGACAACTGTTGTGGTAGATCTAGTCGGTATGCTAAATTACCAACTTTTTCAATGATTTGGAAAGGTCCAATGAACCGTGGTGACAACTTGGCAATCTTTTTACCGAAACGAATAACTCCTCGCATTGGTGAGACTTTTAGCAAAACAAGATCACCGATTTGAAATTCCACATTTCTCCTATGTCGATATGCATAGCTCTTCTGTCGACTTTGTGCAGTCTTTAAGCGATCCTTAATTGAAGTAACGACCTCTGCAGATTGCTTAACTATATCAGGTCCAGGAAGAACGGCTTCACCTACTTTAGCCCAACATATTGGGGTACGACAAGGTCTCCCGTAAAGAGCTTCGAAAGGTGCCATTCCTGTGCTTGAGTGGTAACTGTTGTTGTAAGCAAACTCGATCAAGTATAAGTGATCCTCCCAATTCCCTCCAAAATCCAAAATGCATGATCTCAGCATATCTTCCATCACTTGATTGACTCTCTCTGTTTGACCATCAGTCTGAGGGTGGAATGCAGTGCTCATGTCCAACTTCGTCTCCATCGCAGTTTGTAGGCTGACCCAAAATCTTGATGTGAATCGGGCGTCACGATAAGATACTATTGAAACAGGAACTCCATGAAGTCGAACAACTTCTCTTAAGTATAGTTTACTTAAGACGTCAATGGAGTCTGTTATTTTTATTGGCAGGAAATGGGCAGACTTTGTAAGGCGATCGACAATGACCCAAATGACATCGTTACCTCTTTACGTCTTTGGTAACCCGGTAACGAAGTCCATCGTGATGTGCTCCCACTTCCATTTTGGAATCTTGAGAGGTTGTAATAATCCTCCTTTTCGCACGTGCTCCGCTTTCACAAGTTGGCATGTA
>NW_004442121.1:0-1368 GCF_000184155.1 Fragaria vesca subsp. vesca
GGGGTTGTTGAATTCTGATGTCAGAAGCCAACGCCACTCGTACTCCCTGTACTGGAACTCAGCAGGGGTACCTGAACATGCGTTCCCGTGCGTAGTCCAGTGGGTCCGCAACTCGTTCTTCCACTCCTTGTACCTACAGATACAACAAAAATATTAGAAATATTATTAATATCACATACAATTTTGTTTTTCATTAACTTCCCAACGTACCTTCCCCCATGCACAACATCGGCCCAGCTGTCCTTCAGGTGCTCGGGAACCTCAAACCACACCTGCATTTAATCGTTTATTGGTTTATTTTTTCGAGAAATCAATAATGTAATACATAATATTATTTTGTAAACTCACCGACATCGCGTTGTGGACCATGTCCTTAACCTCCTGCGGGACCTCGCCCTAGTCTGACCACAACATAGGGACTCTATCCCTAATAAGCGCTCCCACGCGGCCGGAGTACGTCCTCGACTTCCCGCCCGATACTATGTGGCCATCCCCGTCAGTATTGATGACGATCCTCCCCACGGTACCCACGATCTTCTCGAGAGCCTTCCCTGTGACGGGGCCTCTCTTCTTCTTTGTCGGCTTCGCTCCGACGGTGCCTATCACATGATAAACCAAATTGATTATTAAAATCGGAGACCCTTTATTATTAATTATAAGAAAAGTAATCATGCATCACTGATTACTTGATGCGCTCGCGGCGGACGCGACGGATTCCGTCTCTGTCACCGATGATGATACCCTTGCGGAAATAAGAGACGTATCAAAAGGCACAAACCGGTATGCCGCTGATGGAGCCACTGGCGGGGGCAGTGGATAAATCGGCGTCCCTGAGCCATCGACTACAGGTAAGGCCGGTATCATCCGCGGAAGGAACAGATGAGGCGGCGGCATCTGTACCCCAGATGACCCACTATCTAAAGAAGTAGGACCCGGAGTGGGTGCCCGGTGTATCTCAGGCATACGGGGTGCAGACACCTCCGTCTGGGTCTGAGGCCACAACTGCCTCGAGGAACGAGGGACGGTCGCCTGCCTCGATGAAAGGGCACCTCCGGCTGCCTCTGCGCCGTCTCCAGAAGGCTCGCACGTCTAGCTGTCATCTGGCCCTGAAACGTCGTTTGGGGGTTGCTAAAGGTTCCCTCAGACGATTCGGACCTTTGGCCCTTCGAACTCTTCTTCGATCTAAAATAGCCGCTCATCTTATTTAAAATATTAATTTGAATCAAGGCTGAGGCAACATTGAAAAAGTAAAAATTCAATCTTATCCTTCTCAAATCTAAGGCTTTAGATTATTTTGTCTTTATTCTATAAAAAATATTTTTTGAAACCATATTTTTTCATTATGTTCATGCTTAAATTTAAACACTT
>NW_004442122.1:0-1281 GCF_000184155.1 Fragaria vesca subsp. vesca
GCGTCTTTTGTTTTATTTTTGAGTCTTAGTAGCCCTTAACTGTCTATGATGAGCATAATTCTCTAAATATATAAAGGACAGATCACAAGATTGAGATGATTTCCAACTGATATTCTGAAGTTAATTGCAATGATTGGAAATCTATGAAATGTAGTGGATGTGGTTTTGAAACTTTGGTACAGAAATGAGCATGTTTAGTCAGATTTTGATTCATATGAACCCTAATGTGAGCTTTTGAGCCTTTATATGTGCCATTCTTTCTGAGTGCTTTTAGAAATATTCTGATTCGTTTTCTTGGCTACAATTGTTTGAAAACCTCATTATTCTTTCAATTTGATTGATTGCTCACCATAGCTTTTAATGAACTAGAGATGACTAGAACTCACTCTTGTGGACTTTTGAAACTTTTTTGTCATAAAACGCTCTGATTTTTGAAAGGATAAATGGAACTTTTTTAGGATGAACACCATTGCCAAACAAGCCTGTGTCCTTATTTGTGTGCGCTGCACACCCCTTAGTTGAAACCTCTTTGAGCCTACATTGAGCTTTTTTCTTTCATCACCCATGATTTTTTACCTTGAGCTTAGTACAACATTTCTTTACCCTTGTCCTTTGGGCCTAGTAGAGCATTTTGTGTGAAGATTGCTGGAAGTGATGATCAGAAACAAGTGTGGGGGAAATGACTTGTCCTTGTGTAAAAGAAAATGCCATGAAAACAAAAGAATAGAAAGAAAATAAGAAAATTTTGGCAGAAAAAGAAGAAATCTGGACATTGTCTTTATGTTGTGAAATGGGAGTTTTTGTTGTAAGTGGAAGGCCTAAAAACGAAATTATTTGGCCTTTGTTCTATTTCATGCTGTTGTAAGGTGGTTAGAATGACGAAGGGCCCAACAAAATGGTATTTGGCCCTTGATTTGGTGACATAAGGTGTGTTTGATACTCTGCTAGGTCCTTAGGAATTTTGCAACACATGTTCTTAAATTCATACCCCTAGCCCAGTCCCGGTAACACTTTATAAAGTTCCTTTTGATCTTAAAGATGAGTAAAATTTGATATGTGGAGTTTGTCCCAAGAGTAGAGCTTATGGTATGGTTCATTTGTGTGAGTAATTGATTCTTTCTTGAGGTTTTATATCTGTTTCACATGTGCTTCTGGTTCATATAAATGCAAGCTTTTTGAATGCCTCAAAATACTTTCTCTTGCATAATTTTGAGTGACCCAGCCAGAAAATCTGTGTAGAAAAATGAGTGCATATCTTGTGAGATTGAATCATATTTGTCT
>NW_004442123.1:0-1009 GCF_000184155.1 Fragaria vesca subsp. vesca
CAAGTTTTCAAAATTCACAAGCTAGTAGAACTGTAGAAGTAAAGTACGTAGCTACTAAACATAGCTAGCTAGTTATTTGATAAAACATGTCATGATAAAGATGTAGTACATGACAA
This sequence comes from Fragaria vesca subsp. vesca, assembly GCF_000184155.1. Lineage (NCBI taxonomy): Eukaryota > Viridiplantae > Streptophyta > Magnoliopsida > Rosales > Rosaceae > Fragaria > Fragaria vesca. Next base: position 117 of record NW_004442123.1, read on the forward strand.
TATGATATGCAAGATCAAAATAAAGCTGATACAGATAAAATAAAATATAAAATAAAAAAGACAACCCAAATGAATTGTGGAAAAGAGTTGGGGTTAGGGGAGAAGACGTGTTTTCGACGATTTTAGGGTAAAAGATTGAAAAGAATACTTCTAGCGTGTAATTTTTTTTTTTAATAATAGATGTTTGTTTTGGTCTTTTAGCTTATCTATAAAATCTCAATAGAAACATAAAATAATAGAGGTGTGTATTAAGAGATTAGGGGTGTGTATTTAAAATTTCTCGTTTTAAAATCCTATGGCTCAAAATATAAAAACGTGTGTAAAATATGATGTCCCTCGAATCAGACCCATAAATATTACTAGGCAGAGTTGAAACGTTAAATTTTCATTTGAAGCAGTGGCAAAGCACACCATCTCTTCCTTCTTCATTGCCCTCCTTCTGGCAGCTGCATGTCCATATTCAATTCATCACACCATTGTTTTTTATTCTTTATCAAACTCTATTTCTCGTTGCAAGATAGAAAACCAAAAGGGCTAAACGGAGTTGGATTGATGTAAGCTGTCTGAAGTAGCTAGCTAGGAGGGGATAGGAAATTGGGGCAGAAGAGTTGAGCCACAAGCATTTCTGTCATTGTTGACAGCGCTGGCTAAAATTCATACCGAAACAAAGAATTAAGCATTTACTATTCTATTAATTAGTTTGAGATCAGTAAGGAAAATCAGTAAGAACATACTATGGAACTTCAGAAATGTAAGAGCATCTCCAACAGGTTTCCTAAAATTTCTCTAAAATGGGAAAGCAAAAACCAAAATCCCTAAAAGTTTTATGCTCCAACTCCAACAGTTTCTCCATTTTGAAGATTTTAGCAATATTTATTAAAACAATAAAAAAT
>NW_004442124.1:0-1006 GCF_000184155.1 Fragaria vesca subsp. vesca
AGAGCGGTGCCGCCTGAAAGCAAGGGCTGCCCCGAGCTTCCCTTCGCCGGAACTTCCTCCTCCGGCCACCAATCCGGGCAAGCTTGGTATGGTTTTGTAGCCCTCCAACCCAGCAACCTTGCCCTAAAAGGACTCACTCCCTCTTGAGCTAGGTAAGGAGAAATTTGAGGTGGAAGTTTTATGGTGTTTTTGATGTTTTTAGTCGATTGCCCTAGTTAGGCTTAGAATTGGTGTTTGTGCTAGTTATGAAAGTTGTAGAGCTTGATGAGAGGAAGATGCTGTTAAAATTTCATAGGTTTTGGAGGTCGCCGGAATTGACCTCCGGCCGCCGCTGTCGGCGGAGCCGCCGGCGGCACCGCCGCCGGTTAGGAGATTTTTATGGTTTTTGATGTAGAATATTAAGGGGATATTATTGAAGTGAATTATGGAATTTTTGGATGAGATTTGGATAGGTTTGTGAATTTCCGAAGTTTGGTATTTTTGGCGGTTAATTAATGTAGAATCCGGCCGTAGGATTTAAGTCGTATTTTGGGGAGGTTGTATTTACGACTGTTGAGTATGATATTTAAGTTCGGATTGTTCCGATGTAAGAATATCGAAGTTAGGCAATGATGAGCGTAGTAATGGCTCTCGGGTAATTTTGCCTATTTTGATTAAATATTAGATATTGGTTGGGAAATTAATATTATATTTGGAACAGGACGTGAAGAGGCTCGAGCAGACGAGACCCCAGATTGACATCAGGCTTAGGCCTAATTCGTGAGTGGACGTTTATTTTAAATAAATGCATGCTATAGTTCATGGTTGAACAATTAATATTGCGGAATATTTTAACGTCATTTTAATTTGACGATTTTTATTTTCTCTTGGAGAGCTACCGAAAATGGGATTTTCGGTGGATATAAATATGTATTTATGAGAGAGTATGTATATAAATGCTAGCTAGCCATATGTGTCTGTCCACCTTAATGGCGTAGCATATAGCCGCATTATGGTGTGACGTGAG
>NW_004442124.1:2065-3109 GCF_000184155.1 Fragaria vesca subsp. vesca
TTTTGTGAGCACAGAGTTGCTAGATGAAAAGAAGGTGAAGATGGCAGTAACTTTCCTGGATGATTCAGCACATCACTGGTGGTCGCTTGTCAGCAGAAATGTTGAGGATGCGCTGAATATGTCGTGGGAACAGTTTAAGACTCTTTTCTTGGGGCAATATTTCAGTCCTGCCCATCGCAGCAGAATTCAGTCAGATTTCCTGAATATAAAGAAGAGGGATGATGAAGGCGTTATAGAGTTCCAAGAGAGATTCACTTCCCTGAGCCATCATGTGTCGTATTTGGTTCCTGATGAGAGGACCAGGATGGAGATGTTCATTGGGGCACTTGGTGGATTGTTTGCGGATAAGATGACGGGTGTTTATTACCCGACTTTCTCTGACGCTGTTCATGCAGCCATGGCCATTGAGTCTATGGGGATTTATAGTGCTCGGCCACGAGATTTCGGTGGTCCCAGTCAGGGTCCATCCAAGAAAGCTGTTTCATCATCCGCTTCAGGTTCATCAGCTGGTAGTGGCAGTAGTGGGGGATCAGGTTCTCCTTCTCGGTTCAGGGTTAGAGGACGTCACAGGAGACCTGCTAGGAGCCAGTTGGGTAGGCAGTAGTCCGGGCAGTATAGTTCGGGTGGCAGTTTCCATGGTGGGACATCTGGTAGTCGGACTTTTTCTTATGGGCAGCAGCAGCAGTTTTCTGGGTGCTTTGAGTGTGGTAGTCATGACCACTTCAGGAGAGATTGCCCATTGTTGGCTCAGAGGACCACTCCCACCCCTACTCAGCCTGTTGGTCAGTCTTCAGCTGGAGGCTCTAGTAGTGGTGCCCAGGGCAGTGCTTCGGTCAGAGGTGGCTCTCAGCGGGGAAGTGGTCAGCGTGGACGTCCCATGACTCGCGCTAGACTACATGCTATGACTCAGCAGGAGGGTCGTACTTCTCCAGATGTTATCATTGGTACGTTATTGATTTTTGGTCAGCCTGCTTTTACTTTAATTGATCCCGGAGCCACGCATTCATTCATGTCTAGTAGATTTGCCCTCCATGCCAATGTGCC
>NW_004442125.1:0-1380 GCF_000184155.1 Fragaria vesca subsp. vesca
TAAAAACATCAAAAACACCATAAAACTTCCACCTCAAATTTCTCCTTACCTAGCTCAAGAGGGAGTGAGTCCTTTTAGGGCAAGGTTGCTGGGTTGGAGGGCTACAAAACCATACCAAGCTTGCCCGGATTGGTGGCCGGAGGAGGAAGTTCCGGCGAAGGGAAGCTCGGGGCAGCCCTTGCTTTCAGGCGGCACCGCTCTCTCACGGCGGCGCTAGGGCTCCTCTCACCGGTCTAGAAATGTTGCTGGGAGGGAGACCGACCGAACGGGACCGGTCCGGCGGCGAACGGAGGTCGGACGGCGGCGGGAGGACGGCCGGAATTCTGCTGGGTGTAGAGAGAAGAAAATCGGGTGGGAGGAGAAGAAAAATCGGGAGGGAGGGAGAAGAGAAAGAAGAAGAAATGGGTTGGGCTCGGCCCAGCCGACCCAACACCCCTTTTAACCCATAATTCCAAAATTCAACACCCCGAAAAATAATACCCGAATAAAAATTACCTTTTACTAGCTAAAATTTACTATTTTTACCGTCGTCGTATTTTCCTCATACGAATAATCCTCCGCACATAATCGTCCCCGAAACCCCTCTAGGGACCAATTAAACTATTTACTCAATGATCGAGACGGTAAAATTCTTATTATAATCACGCTAGTAAATAAGGTAAAAATATAAGGGTCGGGATGTGACAAATTGCATGAACTTTTTTCTTCAAGTTCTCTTAATTAGTCAATTCACATGAGTTTGATGGATCTAGAACCTCGATCATGAGTTTGAAACTCGGAAAGAAATGGGATGACCGAAACAAACGTTCCGTAGACAAAAATCCTACCTAGTACCAATTTATCAACCAAATAATAGAATAATAATCGATCATGTAGACACGTACCATCCTAACATTCAAATTAAGACCCCGTAGTTGCATGCATGAGTACGTACTTCAATGCTATAAATAAGAGCTTCTGCATTTTGAGGTAACCACAATACTTACATTTCTTATGTGCGCGTAGCAAAATGACCAACACTCAAGAACGTATGCAACAGCTAAAGGCCTTTGATGAATCCAAAGCTGGTGTCAAAGGTCTTGTCGATGATGGAATCACCAAAGTCCCATCCATTTTCATCTGCAAGCCAGAACATCCCTCTGCCGAGGACATCCCAAGTTCCGGCAAACCAGGCCATGATGATCAACAATTCAATATTCCGATCGTGGACCTTGGTGATGTTTCCGCTGGAAGGCCTTCTGATAAGGTAATCCAAGATATCCGGCGGGCGGCGGAGAGCATGGGGTTCTTTCATGTGGTTAACCATGGAATACCCAAGAGAGTGTTGGACGAGATGCTGGAGGCAATTCGTGGGTTTCATGAGCTGCCGAGGGAGGTGAA
>NW_004442126.1:0-1083 GCF_000184155.1 Fragaria vesca subsp. vesca
AGAGCTACTAAACACAAGCGGAAGCAAGAAACACGAAGTAGGTTGAACAGGTAACCTACTGGACGAAAACTGGACAGAAATGCGGGTGACTATGCCTCGTCTCCTACTAGATCCAACCCGAACTCTAGCAGACTGGGCAATTTAAAACGAAGGGCCCAGGGGAAAACATTTAATAACGTTAGAGTGAGTGGACAAAAATAAAATAATAAATAAAATATTTATGTTTCCCCAAATTAATTTCTAAGGAAAAATCGAATGCATGCCGCAAGCGATAAAACTTTTATCCCATAAAATATCGAGCCTCTCAGACTCTATAATATATGTATGTATTTACACTCGTCCATACTCCCTATATAAATTCATGGGTCTATATAGGGCTACTAGGCTCGCGTCCAACGCTCACGTCACGCCTTAATGCGGTGCTACACTACGCCATCAAGGTGGACAGACGGGTGTATAAATATGTGTCCATACCCCCTATATGAATTAAACACTCAAATAGGGCTACTACGCTTACGTCTAACGCTCACGTCACACTATAATGCGGCTATATGCTACGCCATTAAGGTGGACAGACACATATGGCTAGCTAGCATTTTCTATACATACTCTCTCATATATACATATTTATATTCACCGAAAATCCCATTTTCGGTAACTTTCTCCAAGAGAAATAAAAATCGTCAAAATACTCCACGACATTAATTATTCAATCGTGAACTTTAGCATGCATTTATTTAAAATAAAAGTCCACTCACAAATTAGGCCTAAGCCTGATGTCGATCTGGGGTCTCGTCTGCTCGAGCCTCCTCACGTCTTGTTCCAAATATAATATTAATTCCCAACCAAATAATCCAATATTTAATCAAAATAGGCAAAAATTACCCGAGAGCCATAATTACGCTCATTATTGCCTAACTTCGATATTCTTACATCGGAACGATCCGAACTTAAATATCATACTCAACAGTCGTAAAAACAACCTCTCCAAAATACGACTTAAATCCTACGGCCGGATTCTACATTAATTACCCGCCAAAAATACCACACTTCGGAAATTCACAAACCTATCCAAATCTCATC
>NW_004442127.1:0-2149 GCF_000184155.1 Fragaria vesca subsp. vesca
CATTCATTATTGCTAATGTGAGTACATCGAGGTCTCAAATAGACAAAGGACGTCGATACAACGCCTTAGTACATAAAGCTTGGAACGAAAATCAATGTCTAGCCGATGACGTCAATGTCATGGGTAGCTAGAGCAGGATCTGAATCTTTGATATTGGCGATCATGAGGATGACGTTCTCGTCCTCGTATTGATTTTCCATACCTTTTTGTATGCATTCACAATTTAAAGGAGTTTGACAATCTTGAACCAGTGATCCGAAGATCCACAACGGTTGCATTAATGTCATGAGCTGACGTGAGTAGTTTTGACAAAATGGTGTCTAGACCGGGAGTGTCGCTATTAGAGCCGGCAACACCTCCCCCTCTTTTCTAGACATCGGCACGACGTTTTCTACCGTTGCCATGACCCATATTGTTGTCCCCACATTAGGGGATAATCCCAAATAAGTTTATCACATTAGCGTATATACAATCCCCGTTTGTATGATCAAAATCAAGTCTCGTTGGTAATTCCACACCAACTTCGAGGACCTAGAGAACTTGATGATGATCGAATCCGCTAAAAATTATGGATCATGATGCCACAAAAGATCATCGACAATATGTAGTCAATTAAGGTGGTAAGCAATCCACTTGACTAATAACTCAACAAGTAGAGTTATATGAACGTTTCGAGAAACGCTCCATGAGTGCATTCCACAGTACTTTATGGTCATTACTTTTTGCACAGATTGCCATTGAAGGCTTTTGTCGATGTGGCGCGTAAAAGACTTTGAGCGCATGAGATGTGAAATCTCGGCATCTAGGCTTGTTAGCCTGGGGGTCAAAACATGTGGTTTAATCCTTTCCAATGAAAGGTTCCACAGATACCAAGCGAAGATCCGTCTTAGGCATCTAGTACGTCAAAACTCAAAGGAGTAGAATGTTACATTGCTCTTGCATACAAAACCAAGCTGTTATGAGACTCGATAGAGGTCACAAATTATGCTTTTAATGTTTTGTCCTTCGGATTGATCATACACAATCCGGAAAAGCCGCGAATTGATCAAACACAATTCGGAAAAAGGCCTCGGATTGATCAAACACAATCCGGTGAAAGGTCGGGGTTGATCAAACACAACACGGACAAAGAAACAAGAGTGATCAAACACACTCTTGACCCGCGAATAAAATTTCGGGATTTGGGTACCTGCACGCACAAAATCCCAAGCATAGAATGGAGATGGAGAAGGGAGGAAAGGATTTTATCCTCCCCGAGTTATTGAACTTGGAAAAGTTTAACGTTTCAAAAAACATACCTTTCTAGAGGCTGCCGAGAAGAGAAATAACGTTTCGCCTACTTATACTTCGAATTTGGGGCTGAAAATTTGATAGGAGGAGCAGCTCTGGATGTGGAAGCTGCTGTCAAAATTTCAAGTTGATCGGAGCAAGGGAAGGTGGTGAATCGGTGGTCGGTAGCGGCGGCGGTCTGGAATCTTCCGGCGGCCGGTTCTCAGGGTGAGACCGGCGGCGTTGGATCTGGGACGGAGAGAGCTTTCTGGGGATATAAAATTCCGGTGGAGAACAGTCGGAATTTTGGTCGGAAATCAGGAAAAACAAGGCTGCCCGATTTTAGGGTTTTGGTTTTTAGGGTTTAGAAAAAAATTGGTGGGCTATTGGCTCTAGGGTTAGAACAAAGTGCATGATAACGTGATGAAGGATAAAGTGTAGAGACAAAGAGATAGCAAGAGAATCATCATCTTATTCATTGATAGGAGCCCTTTATATAAGGAATTACACAATACCAATATGGTAAGGATATGAATACATAGATCTAGTCTACTACATATCCTATTGGCATAAGACCAAGGCACACATAGAGAATATCCTAGACAACACCTTAAATCTAACGTCTTTGAATAAAAAGCAAAAAAAAAAAATAGTTGGAAAACACGGTCCGCCCCAAGCCCACCATGAATGGGCCCGGCCGAGCGCGTTGACGACCCGCTAGTGTTGGTTATAGACTGCGTGAACCAATCCCCGATATTTCGTCTTTGCAAACGAAGAGACATGATTGCACGACAAAACCATCAAACACGATCGGCGAGGCGACAGCAAAAGTGAAAACCAAACCAAACCATTCGAGATTGACGACATGTAAGATGCGTCT
>NW_004442128.1:0-1112 GCF_000184155.1 Fragaria vesca subsp. vesca
GGGGCCTACGTCAAACTGAGAATAGTCGGAAAAACTTCGACAATCGAGACAATAAACCCTAACAATGAGGTTTATTTAAAAAGACAAACAACCGTCTGACAAATGTCGGACGAAGAATTTGCAGCGGAAAAACAAAGAGACAAAGTCCTTTCGGATCTTTGCTCTGATACCAAGTCAAATATAACAAGGTTTGGAGAATGAATTTTCTGATATCTTATTCATCTCACAGTGGAGGCTATATATAGAGATACAAGTTGTACAAACCCTACGTACTATGTACTACACATACAGAATAGGAAAGTAATAACAAATTAATTTACATTCCTAAACTAACTCCATGACTCACGCTAACAACACATATGAATTTGTTGAAGTCTTGACAGATTTTGTCGAAGCTGTTGGAATAGGAGTTTGTTATTTGGACAAAGTGGAAGGGTTTGTGAGTTTATTTGAGCGAAAAACCGAGCAGCACGGGGTTGTCATGTTTCAAGTACCACCTCATGAGCTATATAGATTTTCTTATCAGATACCCTCTTTCAAAATGACTAGTTGTGAAGGACATGGTGTTCCCCCAGGATCCTTTGAGCTTGATCCTGCTACTTTGCCCACCAGCTTTTTTTATGCAAGTGATCCAACTCACCTGGAAATGGATGATAAAAGCAAGAGAAAACTGAAGCTGATGGTTTGTCTGGTGGAAAGGTCGATTGACTCGATTTTGTAACTGCATGCACAGCAGCACAGGTATGAAGCAAAAGTTGGTTCTGGAGAAGGAATTCAGATACTGAATTTGTAAAATGTATGAAAAGTACAGTTCCATCTAAGGCTCATGAGGGCAAAGACTAAAATTTCGCCGATCGTGGAAATTTCGACGGTCCAAAAAACGGATATTTCGATGGAAATTTCGAGGAAATATCGATTGCAGAAAAAAAATGAGAAAATTGACGGAAATTAGTAGAAAAACATGGAAATTTTAAATGAAACTTTGAGAGATGTTTGTTATCTCAATTATCTATTATAATTGACAAAAAAATCTTGAATAAACATTAATCATAGTGAGTTTTAGTTATTTAAGGTGAATAACTACGTGCTGAAGTGCTGAACCAATGATAATT
>NW_004442129.1:0-1041 GCF_000184155.1 Fragaria vesca subsp. vesca
TTCTCCCTTGCAGATGGACAACCCTAACTCGAAAATTTCATATTACACTCTTAATTTAACACTTCTGAACATCACATAATATACAAAAATTCTAAAGTATTCAGAGCTACTAAACACAAGCGGAAGCAAGAAAACACGAGTAGGTTGAACAGGTAACCTACTGGCGAAAACTGGCAGAAATGCCGGTGACTATGCCTCGTCTCCTACTAGATCCAACCCGAACTCTGCAGACTGGGCAATTTAAAACGAAGGGCCCAGGGGAAAACATTTAATAACGTTAGAGTGAGTGGACAAAAATAAAATAATAAATAAAATATTTATGTTTCCCCAAATTAATTTCTAAGGAAAAATCGAATGCATGCCGCAAGCGATAAAACTTTTACCCCATAAAATATCGAGCCTCTCAGACTCTATAATATATGTATGTATTTACACTCGTCCATACTCCCTATATAAATTCATGGGTCTATATAGGGCTACTACGCTCGCGTCCAACGCTCACATCACGCCTTAATGCGGTGCTACACTACGCCATCAAGGTGGACAGACGGGTGTATAAATATGTGTCCATACCCCCTATCTGAATTAAACACTCAAATAGGGCTACTACGCTTACGTCCAACGCTCACGTCACACCATAATGCGGCTATATGCTACGCCATTAAGGTGGACAGACACATATGGCTAGCTAGCATTTCCTATACATACTCTCTCATAATTACATATTTATATTCACCGAAAATCCCATTTTCGGTAACTCTCTAAGAGAAATAAAAGCGTCAAAATTAATTGACGTCAAAAACTCCAACAAAAGGAAATGTTCAATCATGAACCATAGCATGCATATTATTTAAAATAAAAGTCCACTCACAAATTAGGCCTAAGCCTGATGTCGATCTGGGGTCTCGTCTGCTCGAGCCTCCTCACGTCCTGTTCCAAATATAATATTAATTCCAACCAAATAATCCAATATTTAATCAAAATAGGCAAAAATTAACCCGAGAGCCATAATTACGCTCATCATTGCCTAACTTCGATATT
>NW_004442130.1:0-1295 GCF_000184155.1 Fragaria vesca subsp. vesca
ATGATGATCGAATCCGCTAAAGATTATGGATCATGATGCCACAAAAGATCATCGACAATATGTAGTCAATTAAGGTGGTAAGCAATCCACTTGACTAATAACTCAACAAGGAGAGTTATATGAACGTTTCGAAAAACGCTCCATGAGTGCATTCCACAGTACTTTATGGTCATTACTTTTTGCACAGATTGCCATTGAAGGCTTTTGTCGATGTGGCGCGTCAAAGACTTTGAGCGCATGAGATGTGAAGTCTCGGCATCTAGGCTTGTTAGCCTGGGGGTCAAAACATGTGGTTTAATCCAATGAAAGGTTCCACAGATACCAAGCGAAGATCCGCCTTAGACATCTAGTACGTCAAAACTGAAAGGAGCAGAATGTTACATTGCTCTTGCATACAAAACCAAGCTGTTATGAGACTCGATAGAGGTCACAAACGATGCTTTTAATGGTTTGTCCTTCGGATTGATCATACACAATCCGGAAAAGCCGCTAATTGATCAAACACAATTTGGAAAAAGGCCTCGAATTGATCAAACACAATCCGGTGAAAGGTCGGGGTTGATCAAACACAACCCGGACAAACAAACAAGAGTGATCAAACACTCTTGACCCTCGAATAAAATTCCGGGATTTGGGTATCTGCACGCACAAAATCCCAAGCATAGAATGGAGATGGAGAAGGGAGGAAAGGATTTTATCCTCCCCGAGTTATTGAACTTGGAAAAGTTTAAGGTTTCAAAAAACATACCTTTCTAGAGGCTGCCGAGAGGAGAAATAACGTTTCGCCTACTTATACTTCGAATTTGGGGCTGAAAATTTGATAGGAGGAGCAGCTCTGGATGGGGAAGCTGCTGTCAAAATTTCAGGTTGATCGGAGCAAGGGAAGGTGGTGAACCAGGGGTCGGTAGCGGCGGCGGTCTGGAATCTTCCGGCGGCCGGTTCGAAGACTTTCCGGCCGGTTCTCAGGGTGAGACCGGCGGCGTTGGATCCGGGACGGAGAGAGCTTTCTGGGGATATAAAATTCCGGTGGAGGACTGTCGGAATTTTGGTCGGAAATCGGGAAAAACAAGGCTGCCCGATTTTAGGGTTTGGTTTTAGGGTTTAGAAAAAATAGGTGGGCTATTGGCTCTAGGGTTAGAATAAAGTGCATGATAACGTGATGAATGATTAATGGTAGAGATAAAGAGATAGCAAGAGAATCATCATTTTATTCATTGATAGGAGCCCTTTATATAGGGAATTACACAATACTAATATGGTAAGGATATGAATACATAGATCTAGTCTAACTACAT
>NW_004442131.1:0-3559 GCF_000184155.1 Fragaria vesca subsp. vesca
AAAGAGCCGGAAAAAGGAGAAACAAGTGATAAAAAAAAGTAGTGAACTTTGAAAAGGAAACTTGGACCACACTGAAGACAGAAGTCCAAAACTATTACAAGTCTTCCTTGATGCAAGGGATAATGATGGGTAAGTGAACAAATTGAATATTTGCATTTTCATGTAACAAATATGACATTATAGTTATAGTTAAGTAACTAATATTTTTGTTCATGCAGCGACACATTCTGGGCTTCTCAAACAAAGCCAATAGTGGTACAAGGAACAGACATCATTGATCTTGTGGAAGAAAACTACATGAGTGATTCTGTGCGTTTGCCTCTTTTTACATTAACTCTGTAAGAATTATATGAAAGAATTGCGGGTCTATTGGGGTCAATAGGGGGCTTGACAACCTCCTACTGACCCTAGTAGGATCACCTACTGACCCAAGTAGGAGATCCTACTAACCCCAGTAGGACCTTCTACTATAAGAATTATATGAAAGAAAGATTAACTGAAAATCAAATTGAATAATTGCAGGTAATCAAAGCGTACATGGAGATTTTGCAAATGGAACTTGAAAATGCAAACATACATATTGCAGCGTTCCTGGAGATTGAAGCATCGGTAACTTTAAATATAGGTTTAATATAACATGCACTGAGTATATTGGGGGTAGTATAGGGGGTTTACTGATTTAACATCGTTTTCATGCACAGTTTTATGCGATTAAACATGAAGAGGAAAGAGGAAGCATAGATTACAAGAACCAAATAAAGTTGTGCTTAATTGAACCTTTGTGGTATGTATTTGACTACAACAAGGTTCTTATCCCAATCCACCATTGCACAAACCACCACTACACACTGCTTGTGGTTGATAATGAGAAAAAGAGGATTATGCACATGAACTCTTTGCAACCTCCAGAGAATGAAAGGGATGAGGAGGAAAAATTCCATAAGAAGGCTGGATATGTGTGGTAAGTGATCGTATCAAAAAAGTTATAGGGTGCCTTTAAGTTTTCATAATTTCTTGAAAAAGAATACATGAATAATTGTATGCTGCATTGAACAGATGAAACATCTCATGAAGTTTCTCCAAGAAGTAGAATTGTCAAACAAACATTATCCGGACGACAGCCAAGAAGCGGATATTGAGAATTATAGATATAAGAGTGTTGGCGAGACAAATCAAGGGGATTTGGATGATAGAATCCTTCCGATGAATGACATGGAGAAAATGGTAAGAAGATGGGTGCTTGACAACTTCGAAGCTATTAAAGAATACAAGCTGGAGGAAGACTTTGACTGTCCTCAACAAAAGTCACTATCGTAAGTCCATTCTCAAAACTTTGTCATTGATTCAAAAAGTCTAAAAATTGTTCAGAAACTTGCAGGGGGCAATAGGTTTCATTTCAGTGTCCCTAACATAAAATGAAAGATTTGCAGGGCGGACTGTGGAAAACAAGTCAAAAATACATGTTTCATTAACAGGTCCCTACTGGGGTCAGTAGGAGGTCCTACTAGGGTCAGTAGGACCATTGTCACTTATAACTGGTGCCTACTGGGCTCAGTAGGAGGTCCTATTAAACCTACTGTGCTTCAGTCGCTTAACTGGTCCTATAACTGGTGCTTACTGGGGTCAGTAGGAGGTCCTATTAGGGTCAGTAGGTGATCATACTAGGGTTAGTAGGTGATCCTACTGGGGTCAGTAAGAGGTCCTATGGATCCTTCAGTGATAAACAAGCTACTGCAAAAACAAATGAAAATAACAAATGCCATACACAAGCAATGAAAACATGAAAAATAGACATATATTCAAACCAGCAACACAGAAACTCTGTTACAGATTCAATAAATCAATGAATCACCCAAAGAAAAACATATTTAGTCTGTTACCAACAGGAAAAAGTATAAAAGTTATATAATTCCATAATAGAATCAAAGAGGTTCAGTGCAGGTCGCCTTGTTATGATTGCCTAATTTTTGACACCAGCCACAACGAATGAGCTTCTTTTGAGTCTCTCCACTTGACTTGAACCTCTTTTTCTTCAGCCTTCCAGGGGGCCTCTTCACATGGGGAGGATGTATAAACTCATCATTAGCAAATTCAGCAGAAGCCATATCAGCATTACAAAGAGGGAAAAGTGGAACATCATAGCCCTTCTTGCAGTAGTCAGCAAAGTAATGCGGATCTACAAATGCATAAACATCTTTTGAGGCAGCTTGAATTGCAGCAAGAGCATGAGAGCAAGGAAAACATTCAATCTCCCATTTTCTACACGTGCAAGAACAAATACCAAGGTCAACAACATGAGAATACTTCCCTCGAACTTCATAGATATTTGTGGTCGAGTAAACCACATTAAACTGTGAAGCAGCATCCATACGTTCTTTCAAACGATCTTGCATTTTAGGAGTAAGTGGTGTAGTCCAGAGTTGAGCCTCATGCCTCCTCTCACCCATCTGATTCATCAACTTTATCCTAGTCTGATCAAGCATACCATATGTTGGCATCTCACGCTCTTCAGCAAACCAAGCATTAAAAGATTCAACCATGCTATTAGCCATAATCCCATAACGTGATCCAGGGAAAAATGCACGGCACCAATTTTCAAGAGGCATATCTTTCAGAAAATCATCTATAATTTTTGCATCACCAATTTCTCTAAGCTTTCTTAAATGCAAACGGTATTGAGCGGGGGAAGATGCATATGCTAACTCAAAAAACTTATTCTTCACAGAATTTTTCACAGTAGCACTTACTCCACCATATCTATTCATCAAATTGGCCGACAAATGCATGTAACAGAACAAGTGAGGATGACCAGGAAGTACCTTACTGAAAGAACCGAGTAATCCATTACCACGATCACTCATAAATGTAACCACCCTACCTTGGGATTCCAACAAATCCTTCAAGTGCCGGAAGAAAAAACACCAATTATCTTCAGTCTCAGAATCACATACACACATGGCCAAAGGAAAGCAACCTGGGAGGAAAAAAAACAACAAAAAACAAAGAGAAAAAAGTCAGCATACTAGGAGGTAGTAGAACGTCTACTGGGGGTAATAGGTGATTGCAGCGTGCCGCTGCACCGCTAACGGGAGCGTGCCGCTCCACACTTTCAAGACAAACACAAAAAAAGAGCACATAACCAAGAAAAAGAAAGATAAAAGATAAAAGTTTACCTTTATTTCCAGTCCTTCCAGTTGCATAGAGGATGGTCCCCTTGTAAAGACTCTTGCCAAAAGTGCCATCGACATATAATACAGGTAGACAGAACTTAAAACCTTCAATACAACATGCGTAGGCAATAAAAAGCCTATGGAATTGGTTGGTATCAGGATGCACTTCCAAGACAAAAACAGAACCAGGGTTACTCGCTAAAACAGCTTCCCTAAACCAGGATAACATGTTAAAAGATTCAGCCTCAGATCCATAAATCATGTCCCTAGCACTTTGCTTTGCTTTCCAAGCAACCTTGTATGATATCTCAAAACTGTAAGCAGACTGCATCTTTATCTGGATATCCCTTGGCTTCAATGACATATTGTAGCTAATATCCTCTTGAATG
>NW_004442132.1:0-1464 GCF_000184155.1 Fragaria vesca subsp. vesca
AACGTGTTCAAATGTTTCCCCTGGGCCCTTCGTTTTAAAATGCCCAGTCTGCAGAGTTCGGGTTGGACCTAGTAGGAGACGAGGCATAGTCACCCGCATTTCCACCACTTTTCATCAGTAGGTTACCTGTTTAACCTACCTGTGGTTTCTTTTTTTCCGCTAGTGTTTAGTAGCTCTGAATACTTGGGTTTAATGTATATTATTTCGGTTGTGGGTGAAGACTTGTTGACGTCTTAGAATATTTGTTGGAGGATTTATGGTATCTTTTGGATAATTATATTTGATGTTGGATAATGTTGTGTTGTTGGAGGTAGTTGTTTTTGGGGAGCACGTAGGCTCCAGGAGTTAAGGTTGGATTAAAAAATTTTGGAAGTGTTTGCAGGTTTTCGTTAGGAAGGGTTGTCCATTTTCAAGGGAGGTTATGCCAATTTTTCGGTAATATCTTTCTTGGAGGTGGTCCCCGCACGAGTTACTCCGGGTTTCAGGGTGAAATTCGGGGTGGGTCGTGTCAATGGTCATCATTGGGGGACGCCTCAATGTCAATACCAATCCATATAGAGATCTCTACACTTAGAAATTACATCGGTGTACATGATGACGTGGTTTAATGAGTTTGATATCGAACCATACTTCGTTGAGAAAATACCAACGATGTAGATTGGCCTAAATGGAAAGATGCGATCCAGTTTAAACAAATAGATAGTGCTTTGGTTAGGTGACGCCAACACCCCAAGTGTAAACTCTATCAGTTATGTCTTTGTTAGAAAGTGTAGTGAGAAAAGGAGTTTAGACTCACCTTCTGGCGCAAGGTCTCTCACAAACGCCCTGGAATCGACTACGATGAGATATACTCTTGTAATGGATGTCATTGCACTCCACTACCTTGTCAGTTTGGTAGTTTCTGAAAAATTGAACATGCAGCTTGTGGTCACAACTTATCTTTATTGGGAACTAAGAGATGTACATAAAAATCTTGAATAGATTGGTTTTCACCCAAATCAAGTGGCTCCTGACCACGGAGCGCGTTTGCAAGATATTTGCTAAGTATCTACTTGATTAGGGAAGAGATATGAAGAATTATGCCTATTTGCGTGTAAATTCTGGATGAATCGTGTTTGGGATAACAGAAATAAGAAATGGACACCAAGAAAAAGATATAAAATTATCGGTAGAATGCAACATGTCAATCTCTTAAGAGGTGAAACATATTACATGAGAATGCTATTAAACATTCAAAAAGGATGCAGAAGTTACGATGAAATTAAAACAATTAATGGAATTACATATTCTTCTTATCAAGAAGCATGTCGAGCTTTGGGTTTGCTAGGAGACGATAAAGAATGGCGTGATGTCTTAACGAATTCCACACATTTTGCTACAGCATCAGAATTGCGTCAATTATTTGCAACAATTATTATATTTTGTGAAGTTGCTAACCCACAAAAATTACTCGACTCATATTGG
>NW_004442133.1:0-1528 GCF_000184155.1 Fragaria vesca subsp. vesca
CCCGACGCCGGAACTCGCCCTTCCGGCCACCATTTCTGATGATTTCAGTTCCATTGGAAGTGCTCTCCGTGTGTAGCATTTCCCTATAAGGTAATGATCCAATTCGAAGTGTGTAGGAGGATTTTACGGGCTTAGGGTTTGAATTGGGTGATTTTTGGATGTTTTGATTCGATTACCCTATTTAGGCTTGAAATTGGACTTAGTGCTAGTTATGAAAGTTGTAGAGTAGGTTGAGAGGAAGCTGCTGTTTAAATTTGGTGAGCATTGGAGGTCGCCGGAAACGGCCTCCGGCCGCCGCTGCCGGCGGAGCCGGCGCCGGCGCCGCCACTGTTTGGAAGATTTTTAGGTTTTTAAATGTGGAATATTAAGGGGAGTTTATTGAAGTGAGTTTTGGAATTTTTGGATGAGTTTTGGATAGGTTTATGATTTTCCGAAGTTTGGTATTTTTGGCGGTTAATTAATGTAAAATCCGGCCGTAGGATTTAAGTCGTATTCTGTGGGAAGTTGTTTTTACGGCTGCCGGTATGTTCGGCGAATTTTGTGCCGTATTGAGTTAAGAATGGCGAATTTGGGCAATGATGAGTGTGTGGGAGGCTCACATTTAATTTTGCCTATTTTGTTTAAATATTGGATTTTAGTTGGGAATTTAATTATATATTTGTGCCAGGGTTCGAGGAACCTCATTGGAGTGGCGATTTGGATTTCGTCGGGCTTATGCCTAGAGCAGTGAGTGGACTTTTATTTGAAATAATATGCATGCTATGGTTCATGATTGAACATTTCCTTTTGTTGGAGTTTTGACGTCAATTAATTTTGACGCTTTTATTTCTCTTAGAGAGTTACCGAAAATGGGATTTTCGGTGAATATAAATATGTATTTATGAGAGAGTATGTATAGAAAATTCTAGCTAGCCATATGTGTCTGTCCACCTTAATGGCGTAACATATAGCCGCATTATGGTGTGACGTGAGTGTTGGACGTAAGCGTAGTAGCCCTATTTGAGTGTTTAATTCATATAGGGGGTATGGACACATATTTATACACCCGTCTGTCCATCTTAATGGCGTAGTGTAGCACCGCATTAAGGCGTGACGTGAGCGTTGGACGCGAGCGTAGTAGCCCTATATAGACCCATGAATTTATATAGGGAGTATGGACGTGTGTAAATACATACATATATTATAGAGCCTGAGAGGCTCGACATTTATGAGATAAAAGTTTTATCGCTTGCAGCATGCATTCGATTTTTCTTGGAAATTGATTTGGGGAAACATAAATATTTTATTCGTTAATTTATTTTTGTCCACTCACTCTAACGGTTTTCAAATGTTTTCCCCTGGGCTCTTCGTTTTAAAAATGCCCAGTTTGCAGGTTAGCATAGTTGAGGTTGGGCGTACATGGAGAAGAGACATAGTCAATAGTTTAGCTTCCGCTTATTTCTAAATTCCTAGTTCATTTCCTCTCAATTAGAATTGCTCTGAACTGTGATGGTTGGTTGTGAGATTATTCTTTTAAAGTTAGTAAATA
>NW_004442134.1:0-1126 GCF_000184155.1 Fragaria vesca subsp. vesca
AAAGCCACATATATAATATCATCATGGTAACCAATTCAACATCATCCTTCAAATCATAGCAGAACTACAGCTAGTTCCATATTGTTCACAACAAAAGCCACAAATCACTATTGATCACTAGCTAGTTCCATATTGTTCACAACAAGCTAGCTAAAACAGGTATCAGAAACCTAGCTACAAAGTAACTAACATGCTAGCCAGCTAGAGTGCTAAAATGATCGATCATATATTAAAACCAAAAGTCGATCATATATTGTTAGTTGAAAACCACCTACCTTACCTAACTAGCAAACCTATATATGCATGCATATACTAGGAGTTCAACTTTCACAAAAAATCAACGAGTCTGCTCCTAGCAATGTTAGTTACATACCCTAAACCTTAAACATCAGAACTTGTTTTGCCCATTCAGCCCGAACTTCATCAATTTGCTCCGGTGTGTAACGCAGACCCTGCTTAGTTTTCCACTGCAAATATAAAGCAACCACTAAGCTTATGGTACAAAAAACTTCAAGTCAAACATGTATATGAAGTCTAATATAAATACTTTAGCATCAAAAACACATACAGTAGTAGCAAACTCCAAATCCTTGTCTGCAATGATGTCCTTCATGTAACACATGACCAAATATGCACAAGTCTTTCCATCTTTTTGCTCTGGAATGCCCTGTAAAACATAATCATCACAAATTAGAATCAATTAGTGTGCAAAGCTTGATTGAGAATCATAAGGAACATGTTACAACACTTACAAGAAGGGGGATCCATTCAACTGATACTCTTGAAGATTTCTTCATCTTCTGTGTATAGTAGAACTTGATGCCACTTCAAGATTGCCAACAGAACATAAAACATATGTAAACTGATTAAACAGGTGGAAATGGTACAAGGTCGTTAACAGTGACTATTATAAAAGGGTCACAAAGAACAAGTAGTTTTAATGGGTCATGTGAACTTGTGAACATCTATTGGCATGTTATGTCATGTATACAAGTATTATCTACAAAAGGGTTTTAAATTTCTAGGCAGCTTTGCAAGGTAATGAACTTACATAATGACATATGACATGATGCAAATGTAGGTAATACAACTTCTTATTACACGATAATAAATGATTAACTAACAT
>NW_004442135.1:0-3912 GCF_000184155.1 Fragaria vesca subsp. vesca
AGACAACTGTAAGTTGAGTCTTTTCTATTGTTACATCAACCCCGAAACCATACCAGATTCAAGAATCCATATTTTCCCCCAAAATCGAAAACCCTATAAATATGCGATTTTAAAGCAATCCATGTCGAAGACCATATTCCTAAAGTCTAGAACTTACTATAATCAGGTATGCCATCGTTCAACCCTTCTTTGCCTGGGAACCCACAAATCTGGGTTCATCACCATGCCAATGCGTACTAAGTAGATGAAAGTTTTTTTTTTCGATGGGGATGGGTTATCGGTATTGATCGATGGGGATGGGTTATCGGTATTGATCGATGGGGATGGTTTATCGGTATTGATCGATGGGGATGGTTTATAGGTATTGATCGATGCAGAGCACAGTGAGCCCCCAAGATTTCAAATTTTGGGGTTTCTGTGTTTTGGAGCAGGTTCTGGGTTAAGACACCCCCGAAATAGCCTAGGGGCATTTATGCCATTTTACAATCTTGTGTGGATCTATGTGGCTAATCAGTTTGCCAACTCATCGCGTGAATTTGCCAAGTCAGCAACTTAACCACTGATTTAGACGGCCACTTAACGGATGGACCTAATTGTGTGACATTGGAAAGTTCCTGGAGTAATCGATTGAAATTAAAAGATAATTGAGTAAACTGTCGAGCGCATGAAAGATAATGGAGTGACCAGTAATTTCTCCATGTTTTATTGTTTGTTGTATGAGTGGACTTGTCGATGCCGCGCATGGTATCGATTTACGCAACGACTTATACAACGAAAGTATTGAACTGTTAAGCAAAATGTGATCACGCAACGGTGATTTTCACACTTGTCTGAAGATTCAATCAGACAAGCCCGAGATATACAACGGAAAACCTATAGTCGTTCCACCGTTGTGTGTTGACAAATCTGTAGTAGTGAATGATAGCCATTTGCTCCTTATTAGACACATCAACGGCTTCATCAACAAGTATACAAAACTCACCATTTCCCACCTCATCACGAATCTTGGCCCTAACTTTGTTACCAAGAATATTTATGATTTGTTTTTGAATGAATGGAGAAGTATACTTCGCATTCCCAGGAGCGTTGTCCAAGACTCTCTAAACTTCTATACTCATTCTCCCAAAAGAATTCAAAACCGCATCAAAATTACCAACATTGGATGAAGTACTACTCTCATCATGACCTCTAAACGCACATCAACAACCTTGCACTCTCTATACTAGAAATAAGCCGAAGTCGGTTATCTGCTACTTCTCTTGCGGATTGGGTGCTAATCACTCTCTCAATATGCCTAGTTGGGTTTCTTAGAACAGTCCAATGATGCATACATGTATTATGTGGAGAATTGAGTAATCCCACATGATGAAAAAAGCTAGACCTTTTTGACTTGGCATTCTTCCAACCATTAAACCCGTCCTCTGTGAATGCTGGATGATGGGAAGGATAACTATCAAATAAGAAACAAGGGAAACAATATGTTTTGTCTAACTCTACAGAATACTCAAGCCACCACTACGCCAATTTTGTCTTCAGATGACGGGCAATGCTGGTCGTCTGATTACTTTTTTGCGTGTCGTCTATCGAACTGTTATCTGATAAGCATTCAGTAGACAGACATAATCTGTCTTCTGAGGAAGGTTACACGACATACTGTATGTCGTCTGTATGAATCCAGGTTTGTAACACAAAAAATGAATCTGTCGTTAGAAAACGTTACAACGACAGTTCTTTGTCGTTGAAAGAAGAATTAATCAGCAAATAATTTCATCCGTCTATCGTCTCAAATTTATTCTAACGTCACTTATATGACGTCGGAATGGTTTTTTTTATCTCTCCTCTTAATTTATCTGTCGTCTGTATTCTAGTACTACTATGCTTTTCTGTCGTTACAATAATTTAAAACCTCAAAACTCAGACGACATACACTATTGTCTTCTTTTACTTTAAGACGACATATAAAAGTCGTTTGAAAAATGTAAGACGTCAAAGTTCATGGGATATCTGTTGTCTGATTTTGATTTGGAGGTCACCAAAGCATTTGCACAAACTAATTTAAAAATCTAAATTCATTCTCATTGCCAAAACCAATAATATTTACAAAGAGTTATTTGTCCTAAGTAGACATATAAGCTATAACACCAATAAGTTATTACTCTAAAATGACCTACAATACATATTTGCAAGTTCAAAGTCACCTATTTCCTTGACCAAAGCTATAACACCTACTAGACATCTTGAGTTCCTTCTTTGCTAAAAGATATTTTCCTAGAAGAAGGCTTCAACCATCAAGGATTCCAAGGTTTAATCATCTTGCTCAATTCCCCATATGCAACATATCTTAGGAATAGTTTCTTTTCTTCTGCAGATAGAACCAATAAGACAATGTAATTTCACTAATAACTGAAATTTCAATCAAAGCAATAAAGAAGTCAATTCTAAATGATACTAGATTTCTTATGCAACTCCAACAGGTTAAGAATGGGATTACCCTGAGAAGCTTAGGACTTGAAAATATTGTAGTTCCTATACTTCACGAAAGAAAAATCAAGAATGCAAGATAGTAGGAACAAAGAATTAATCAACTTCCAGTGTCACATCCCAACCCGTAAATTTTTACCTTATTTACTAGCTTGGTCTTAATAAGAATTTTACCGTCTCCGTCAATGAATTTATAGTTTTTTGTCCCTAGAGGGGTTTTGAGAGACGATTATTTCAGAGGATTCGTAAGAGAAAATGTGACTGACAACGGTAAAAATAGTTAAATTTTAGCTAGTAAAAGATAATCTTTATTAGGGTATTTTTTGTTATGAAGTGTGGGTATTAAGGAGTGGACTGGGTCACATTTTAGTGGAAAAAGCCCACTCTCTCTTTCTCTTCTCTCCCACTTCCCCCGAGCCCTCTCCCTGCTAGACTTTTAGCAGCCCGTCCGCCGCCGTCCGGCCACCTGAGACCGCCGCTCCGGTCCTGATCAATCGGCCTCTGACCCAGCTCCCATCCTAGACCGGTGAGAGCTCTCCTAGCGCCGCCGTGAGGGAGAGTTGCCGTCCGAAGGTCCCGACTGCCCAAAGCTCTCTATCGCCGAAACTTCCTCCTCCGGCCACCAATCAGGGCAAGCCTTACATGGTTTTGAGGGCCTTCAACCCAGTTGCCTTGCCCTAGGAGGACTAGGCCAGTTTGCTTCAGGTGAGGAGAACCGGTGAGTGGAAGTTCTAGGGCTTTTTGTGATGTTTTTGTTCGATTGACCTAGTTAGGCTTGGATTTGGTGTTTGTGTTAGTTAGGAAAGTTGTAGAGGGGGTTAAGAGGAAGTTGCCGTTAAAATTTGGTAGGCATTGGATGTCACATCCCGACCCTTATATTTTTACCTTATTTACTAGCGTGATTATAATAAGAATTTTACCGTCTCGATCATTGAGTAAATAGTTTAATTGGTCCCTAGAGGGGTTTCGGGGACGATTATGTGCGGAGGATTATTAGTATGAAGAAAATACGACGACGGTAAAAATAGTAAATTTTAGCTAGAAAAAGGTAATTTTTATTCGGGTATTATTTTTCGGGGTGTTTTTATTTTGGAAGTTTGGGTTATAAATGGTGTGGACCGGTTTGGGGTGTGAGGCCCAAACCCTTTTTTCTTTTCTCTCTCCCTCCCTCCCGATTTTTCTTCTCCTCCCACCCGATTTTCTTCTCTCTACACCCACCGGTATTCCGGCCGTCCTCCCGCCGCCGTCCGACCTCCGTTCGCCGCCGGACCGGTCCCGTTCGGTCGGTCTCCCTCCCAGCAACATTTCTAGACCGGTGAGAGGAGCCCTAGCGCCGCCGTGAGAGAGCGGTGCCGCCGAAAGCAAGGGCTGCCGTAGCTCTCCTTCGCCGGAACTTCCTCCTCCGGCCACCAATCCGGGCAAGCTTGGTAT
>NW_004442136.1:0-1396 GCF_000184155.1 Fragaria vesca subsp. vesca
GTGTTTTATTGTAAGTAAGTGTTTGTACTTGTATTTACAATTATGAATAACTAAACATCTGTTTACCCAAGAGCGAGGCTCTGGGTTTTATATTTGTATTTATATTGGAATAAATAAATTCTATCTTGTGCCCCATAATCCGTCACAAAAATATTTTATATGCATATTTAAGTTTGCTTCGTGTTTCACAAATACTTTGCTTTTAAGAACTAAGAATTTTCCTTGCTAAAACAACAGTGATTCCGCCATTATTAGTAACCATTTAGACAAGAGTTCGTTAGGTGAAATAGTGACATGTTGAAGACTAGTTCTTATGATAGGTTTCCTATGTTTCATATAAGTGAGGTAATAGATAATAAAAAATAAAAAAAAGAAGGAAAAGACATTTTTACCTTTTTTGGTTATCTGCCAGGTCAGCACTTTAACTGAATAGTTATAAAAATTTAACGGAAGTATGTTCTTGATAACAAAATAAGAGTTTAAGTACTACATTAACAGCTTTGTAAGTCTAGGTATCAAATGACCGGGACACTAGAGTTTAGACTCTGATGATGTACTTTTCTCTTAGTGTTTGTTTTAGTAGATATAACCCACGATATACCACTTACCACTTATAAGAGGAAACCAGTGTAAGTCTATAAGATTGGACTAGTCTGAGTTGGATTTCAGTGAAATATGGTGGGGAGTGGTTGATGCAGTTCAGTGTTTGTTTGTTTTTTTTTTTTTAAGGAGAAAGAAATTTATTAATGAGTACGAATATCGTACATAAGGGCATCCTGAACAAACTCAGGAGCTATAGTGAACCATTCTCGATGGCCATTATTTTCATATCCAAAATTGGCAAACCTGTGAACTACCACATTAGCTAGTCTAAAAACATGAATTACACAGCCATTAGGAATGCTACTCACTAGACCCTTAATATTAGCAACTAAAGCCCCAAGAGAAGACAAGTCTTGATTAGGGGAGTTAATTACTTGCACAGCTTGCAAGCAATCACTTTCAATCACCAGAGCCTATTCAGCGCACCCGGATGCCAAACAGCGCGTGCAAACAACGCGATGTTAAGTCGGCTGGTCCTCGTTTTAGTTGTTTCTCATCCTTTCTCCTCTCTCTCTCTCTCATGAATCATGATCTCATGATACTCATCTTCCTCTCTCTCGTCGTCCTTGTGGCTGAGGCCTCATTCTGAATCCGTAAACAAGTTCAAAATCAGGACATGAAGGAGAGGCTGTGCTTGGAGGTGGAGCGGCTGGGGCTCAAGATGGTGAGGCTTGGAAGCCATAGCGGTGGTGCCTAATTCATGGGTCGGCCAATTCTGTTGCTCCTCCGGTTTCCTACACCATAACAAGTCCCTCAAAGGATCTGTCTGGATACACTGGGAGTAATCGAGCCG
>NW_004442137.1:0-1297 GCF_000184155.1 Fragaria vesca subsp. vesca
GTAGTTAAGGATCATTTATTTGTTAACGGGATTGATCCGTCTTATGTTATTTGGAGTGAGCATGGGGAGGCTACATTGGTTTCAGATAGTGATAGTGATCATGGGATGGACACAGATTCAGATGAATTTGTGCAGGGTAATATGGAGATAGAAATGAATAGTGACATAAAGTTAGATTTTGGAGAGGATCAGGAACCCCCAGATGAATGCAACGAGTTTCAGCGGTTGGTTGAGGAGGCAAACAGACCGCTGTACCCCGGTTGTAAGTCGCACACCAAGTTCAATGCACTTCTACGACTTCAAAACCTTAAAGCAAAACACCATATGAGTGATGTCGCTTACTCTGATTGGGTAGAATTGATAGGGGATTTTCTTCCAGAAGGCAATGAGATACCTGATACTTATAGAGATGCAAAGAAGTCCTTATTAAGTAAATTAGGGATGGATTATGAGAAGATTCATGCTTGCCCCAATGACTGTATCTTATACAGAGGGAAGCAAGCAGAAGCAGTAGTGTGTCCCACATGTGGTGCTTCTCGGTGGAAGGTAGGGAAAAAGAAAAAATAATAGAAGATGTTCCAGCAAAAGTACTATGGTACTTTCCCCCCATCCCTAGGTTCAAAAAGATGTTTCAGTCAAGTGAAATATCTAAGAGTTTAACTTGGCATGCTACTGATAGGAAAAAAGATGGGTTAATGCGTCATCCAGCTGATGCGACGTCATGGAAGTTAGTTGATGAAAAATGGCCTAGTTTTGGTGCAGACCCTAGAAACCTCAGACTTGCCTTGTCAACTGATGGTTTCAATCCCTTTAGTGGACAAAATAGCAAGTATAGCTGCTGGCCTGTAATTCTTGTGATTTACAATTTGCCTCCTTAGCTCATAATGAAGAGGAAACATATGATGTTAAATCTTCTGATATCAGGTCCAAAACAACCAAGAAACAACATTGATGTCTACCTTCAGCCTCTGATAGATGACTTAAAAAGGTTGTGGGAAGGGGTTAGGGGAGTGTATGACGCAACTCAAAATCAGACTTTCACACGTAGGGGTTGTTTGTTATTGACAATCAATGATTGTCCAGCTTATGGTAACCTTTCCGGAAGTATAGTGAAAGGTTATAATGCATGTCCTATATGTGTTGAAAACACAAAACCCACGAGATTGGTGAATGGAGGGAGAATGTCCTTCATTGGGTCGTCATCGGTGGCTGGCCAGAAGTCACCTTTATCGAAGGCCAGAAGGCTGCTTTCTAACAACCATACAGAGCATTCTCCCACTCCAGTTCCTTAAACTAG
>NW_004442138.1:0-1097 GCF_000184155.1 Fragaria vesca subsp. vesca
ACTAGGTTTGGATAAATTTTACTTTATGGATATGAAGTGGCTCACTCCTGTGGACAATCTTGGGTTGGTGAATTGAGGGTTTAAAGTGAAATGAGGGTTGCAGGACTTGGTTTCCAGGATTCTATAGGTATAACTGTACAGGAGAAGAAAATAGATTAGGTTGGTGCTATAAAAGTTTCGAACTTGGTGTTATACCAGGATTTTAATAACCCAATAGTAGTGGAACTTGATGTCATACGCAAATAGGTTCTTGAGGGTAATTTATAGATTCTTTTAATTGGTTGATTCCTTTCAGAACACAATATGAAAATATGTTCCTAATGTTGCTTTGTTAAACTCATAAGGTTTGATAGTGGATACTCATAGATATAAGATTCATTTCAAACATTGTTCAAGATATCTTCTTACATTTACTGAACATACACACACACACACTCTCTCTCTCTCTCCCTCTCTCCCTCTCTCTTATATTTCTCTATGTGTGTATATACATATATGTGCGCATATTTATTTCAAACTGAAACACACACCCAAACAAATATGAATTCATGAACAGGCTCACCTGATAGTTAGTTCAGTGTTTGGGCTGTCCCCGTAACTGTATATACCTGATTCCCTAGTCATTCTTTTGCATAAATGGTTTTAAAGTAAAAGAATCATGGCTGAAAAAGGCGTATGCAGTATTGATTAGCTGATAAAGTTTTAATTTGACTTGGGGTATCTCTAGCCTCTCTTTAGATTCGTCTCGAACCTAGTAAGCCCTAGGTCTAGCCTCTCTCATAAATCAATTTCGATTCGATGGATAGGAATTTAAGTTTCGATTTCAATTCAGGTGATTTAGAGCGAGCAGCGGTAGAGATTTGTAGACTCAGATTTGGATTTCAATTCATTTGTAGACTCAGATTTGGATTTCAAATCGATTTCAATTCAGATTTGGTATGCGTTCTCTCTATCTCTCTCGCTCTGTCTTCTTGTCTGATAGGAATACATCAAAAATGTTATTAAAAACTTTATCCTTAGTATTGATCGAGGTGCTTGTTTAACTTCTCTAAATTTCTTGGATTTGTTTTTCGTTAGTCTCCAGTATCTATTTTGAA
>NW_004442139.1:0-1064 GCF_000184155.1 Fragaria vesca subsp. vesca
AAGTCTTTAACGCTTTTACAAGACGGCAATTGGAGTAATAGCGTAGAGGAATACCAAAATCAAAAGCTTTCGGTAACTCCAAATTAAGTATGACCAGGCATGTCCGTGGAGGGTCGGTAGTGCGAGGCACACTTAAACCACTAGCTCCTTAATTTCGGACAATTCTAAGACATCATACTAACTTGGATGAGCCTAGTTGAACAATTGATGATGGAAAATCCGCTATAGGTAAAAGAC
The DNA here is from genome assembly GCF_000184155.1 of Fragaria vesca subsp. vesca. Lineage (NCBI taxonomy): Eukaryota > Viridiplantae > Streptophyta > Magnoliopsida > Rosales > Rosaceae > Fragaria > Fragaria vesca. Next base: position 238 of record NW_004442139.1, read on the forward strand.
TTGAACCGGAAAACACGTGAGTAACTCTCCTTGAGAGTCACGGCGCCGTATGTCACCTCCTTTAAGGGAGAGACCGAAGACGGTGTTGATGCCATGTTTTCTAAGGTAGATGTAAATCAATTCGAACCATGTAGAGACAAGAAGAACCATGAAATAAACTTTCATTAATGCGCTGAAAAGAGTACATAAGGGTTTCAAAAAAAATTGAGAAGAAAACTAAGCATGGCATGCTGACGATGCCTTATTACATCATGACTTGTAAAAGGGAAAACAATCTAGCCGGTGACTTCAAAGTCAGGGGCATCTAAGTCAGAACATTGTCCATTAGGGTCAGCGACCTTGAAGGTAACATTATGTTCAACTCCATTGTTTTCAGTGGAATTGACTTCCATCAATTCCTTGTATTTCTTGTATGCGGCAACAACATTTGCAAGAGCGCGACAGCTTTTAGACCAGTGGTCCTTGGACCCACATCTGTTGCATTGACCATCAAAGGCAGAAGAAGAGCGAGCATGCTGCTTCCGAGGAGGAGCGGTGCCGCCCTTGGGGCCGGCGGCACCGGTGTCTCGACGCCATGAGTTGGTACGGCCACTAAAGCCGCTACCTTGTCCCCGAGAACTAGAGGCACGGTGGTGTTGATTCCCACGTGCATATGGTTCATTCCTATGTTGATCCTTGCGTTTCGGAGCTTTCTTATTCAGGTTGCAATTGTAATTAGATTCCGGAATTTTCCGGGTGCCTACAGGACGCAAATTATGCTGATCATTGATCATATTATTCTTTCTTCCATTAAGGAGTTGCGTCATTAAGCCGCTAAATGTAGTAAT
>NW_004442140.1:0-2428 GCF_000184155.1 Fragaria vesca subsp. vesca
AAAACATGGTATGACTAGGTTAACAAATTTTATTTGTTTCTTTCTCACTCTTGCTCTCACCAAAACCGCATGTCTCTCCCTCTCAACAAAAGTCTGAAACTATTTCTCTCTCTCTCTCTCCACAAAATCTTTGCAGATTTGTTTTTGCTCATCTCATGGGTGGTCTTGGTGGACTGGGTAAAGTTATGGTTGGAGGACACAGCCTGGCCTGGACTCATCGGAGGAAGGCGAAGAAGATGGTGGCTACGGTATATGGTGAGTCCACCCCGATGGTCGGAGATCGGTGATAGAGGAGAGATTCCTCTAGATCCACTGTCTATCTCCTCCAGAATTTTCGTTATACTTTTCTCTGTTCTCTGTGAGGACGACCGATGCTCGATCTATGGGTTTTGGCCTTCCAGGATCTAATTGGGTGGGGTTTTGAATCCCTAATTCGTCATCTCAGCCCTAGTTTCTCATAAATGTCTGTGATTTATAAGGTATCTTGGTGAGTTATTTGCTTCTTATTATTTCTCTTGGTTCCGATTACTGCTGCATTTTTTGTATGTATGTTGTTCATGTTTATTAGCCGTTGTTTGGATTCAGCTGAAAAATACATGTATTAGTGTTAAGGTGTTAATTTGGTGTGGATTGCTCTGAATTTATTCTTTGTTAAGATAGAATTGTGCTTTGTGAAAATTGTGATTTTACCTGTTGTCTACTACAAACCCAAGTTTGTTTCTTGGTGTTTAAACCCTTAGCCTTAAAGAGTATATTCCAGGTTTTAGTGTGTTATGTTTGTGAGGGCTCTGATTGTTTTGTGTATTTTGGAATAATATAGGTCAGTTTGACACAATGAAGGAGAATGGTAGGTCATAAGATCGACCGTATAAAATTCTGGAGGTGAAGACATGCTTTCCACCTCTGTCATAATTCTTTCCAATAATTTAGCATCAATCCTCTTATTATTAGTAAGATCCAACACCATCCGTACGAATAGCTTCTAGAGCCTATAAAAAGTTAACAACAATAGAAAAACTTAGAAGTGATTGAAGAATAGCATGGACTGCCTAGCGTGCTATTGAGCAGTGAACAACATAAAGACATTATGGACCATATATATGATTATTTGCCTGATTACTTTCTAACTACCTGCTTCTTCATATTTCTTTGATGCTTATAAGTTTTCTTTTTATTTCATATGGTGTCTCTGTCATCATCCAAAAAAGCTAAGACTCACACAGACCACCAAGTTTATCTCATGTGAAAATATATATTTATATACATATGTAACATTTATACTTTTTTGAGGGAAAGCACTTTCCTGAGCAACATTTCCAACATCTAAAGCAACATGGCTGTAGTTCTCCCACAGTTGATAGCTGTTTCGTCTGTCACCAGTCATAGAAAGTGTCAATAAATAAAATGAAGTAAAAGGGGAGGGATGCAACTATAAATAGAGAGAATGAGTGTGTGCGTGAGTGACAGTTTGATTAATGGAGAAGGAACCAACTTGAACTTCAGCGCTTCTGTAAATGCAATGAAAGCTTCTTTACTCTTCCCTTTTATCATATGCCTGCATAATTGGTACAACAAGAGTTTAAAGATTGTTGAAATGAGCTGCTAGAATACAAAATTATTAACTGTTGAGCTAATGAGCTTTTACTTGTTTTTGGGTTCAATTTCAAAACCCAGGTATGAAACCCTGACTACCCACTTCATTTCTCTACTATTTTCCTCTATTTCAGTTTGTGTTCTTCAATGAATAAGTTGGGCTGAAAATTATTATATACTATGTAATGTGTTTGGGTAACTTTGTCTGCTTTTCTTATGTAGCTTCCACTACTGATCACAACGTATTTGACCAACTCCATTTCTTCCACTACTTCATTTCTTCCATTACCAAGCTTGCGAGACATAAGCACGAAAAGAAGTGAGTATCCCTCACATTTATATATGATAGTATATTCATTTGAGTTTGAGATTTACAGATGCAATTGGTATGCAAATATTAAGATTTTACATGTTGAGGTGAATTCATAAGATCTTCTGCAATTGGTACATACATATTAAGATCATAAAGAATATGCTAATAAGATACTTCAATGAGGTGAATTCAGTTTTTGTGTAGCGCCTCTTTGTTTCGCTATCTTTGCATATCTCTCTCTTAGCGATAGAGCCACATTGGAATTTACTTCTATAATATATATGTGTATGTTATACCAGTCATATGACTTGCTTGCTACTTTAATTTGATTCTTATTTACGAAATTCGCAGGTTAGATAATTGGCTGATATGGTAGATATGTACAATGAAGATCTTTACACCCTGCCTAATAAGGAACTATCTTGTGGTGTTATAGCAAGTTGAGTGCTCTACAACTGCAGTTTATTGTTTTTAACTATTCAAATCAGTATTTTCTCTGAACAAAACAAAACAATTGAAACT
>NW_004442141.1:0-1410 GCF_000184155.1 Fragaria vesca subsp. vesca
ACTACATATCATATATTTAATTAGAGCTAAAACAATGATCAATATCGACCGTATGACATAAAATTTTCTACAATCATACATGTTGAAAGCATATATATACAAGGTGAAGGAATATATATATATATATATATATATGCAAAATCAAATTGATAAATAACTATTGAAATAATTTCATGATGTACATAAAATAGAGGGAAATAAAGAGCATACATAGTATAAAATTGTTATCCTTGATCGTTTAGCACAAGTAAAATAGAAAAAGAAAAGCTTATTTGGTAAATATAAGTTTTTTTTTATCAAATAAACAGCTAATATGCTACAACGAGTCTACTATGAGTTGAATTCACGACATCTCACTTATAAGGAGAGACAGTACTGGACTGGTAAATATAAGTTTTTGAAACCCAATACTTTGTGTAATTTGATTTTTAAGAGAAAAATTGACGTCATTGAAATTTTTTTATTACAAATTGGTCAAATAATAGAGGTTGGGTGACATTCTATGAGAAATAAAAAAATTAATCAAGGAATTGAGGTCGAGAAATTTTATTAACACATCCCTAATTACTAGATACACATACCATACTTAATACATCACCTATTAACTTTATTGTTTTAACATTTTATTAGATACACATACCAAAATTTCCTACAATACCCTCATTTAAAATACACAACTTATTCACTAAATATACAACTCATTCACTAAATATACATATTTTCTAGATTTGCTACTCAATTTATTAACAGAAAATTCACATTAATAAGATCTCTTGCGTCACGAGGGCACCGATTTTGCTTGAGATCTCTCTCATTGAGTTAGAAGAGTATATATATAATTATATATAGCACTATCCCAAGTTCTAGTTTGGTGTTCAAACGTAAATGTTTGTGAACGACCTAGCATGTGTGAACAGTAAAAAATAAATTTTCCAACTTCACTTTGAACTATCTAATCAAACAACAAACCCTAAAATCTAAATTTTGTAGTAGATCAATTTTAATCAAAGATAGAGAAGTCATACATCGCTTAAGGGTTGAAAATACCACTGATATCTATTACGTTATTTTTAGTTTTTGATTGAAACTATATATGGTTGTCGCTAGCTATTTTTGATTAGGACTTGGTATCTTCACATACGTTATTATCGTAGAGGAGAATAATAGTACTCTTAAGCAGGATATTTTTTTTTCAACTATGTTAAATGTCTCTTTTGGTAATTTTATGTATCTACAAAGTCTTATCTAATTTGTATATAGAAAATTTCATATAAGTCACATTCTGAACATTTTCTCCTACATAAGTTCACCATAACAGTTTTACTCATATAAGTCCACTTTTAAGGCTAAATCTGTTATTTTACTTTTACGATGTACCTAAAATGCCCTCTTCTCCTTTACACCAATTCT
>NW_004442142.1:0-1048 GCF_000184155.1 Fragaria vesca subsp. vesca
TTATTACATACTATAGCTGACGAAAATACTAGACATCGTCGGCTAAAATAACTTATAGCCGACGAAATACCCTAATATTTCGTCGGCTAAACCTAAACTTTTTCTTGTTACATACTATAGCCCTATCTTCGGTGGTTATTTTGCGTAAAATTTTTATACGACTTATTGTGTCTCATCGATTTGAAAATATTTTCAGTTGAAGGTCCGGCCAAAATACGAAATTTTGACGGTCCAACAACCTTTTCCGTGCATTTAGGGGTTTGACTTACGGGATTGACCGTCCGGATCGAGCACTTAACCTTGTCAGATCAAGTTGAATTTTTTCTCATACATGTATTTTATCATGATGGTCAGATCTGACCGTCGGATTTCCTTTTCTCAAGTTTGATCATCACAATCACAACATGCTTACTAATGTTGTATAACTTGTTTACAAGTGTTAAGTAAATGTTTCGTTTCAAAAACAAACTATATGTAGAACCTTCAAACGTAAAAAAGTCGTGAAATAAGACATGACCAGAATGGTGAAATACCTCTACGGTTGAAAAATCACGGTATTCCGGTCATGGTCGGTGCCGATAGTTGCGGTCAATGCGATTTTCCATTCTTTCTCCCTATGGGTAGCCCTACCTTCGGTGGTTATTTTGCATAAAATTTTTTTAGGACTTGTTGCGTCTCATCGGTTTGAAACTATTTTCAGTTGAAGGTCCGGCCAAAATACATAATTTAGACACTCCAATGACCTTTTCCGTGCGTTTAGGGGTTTGACTTAACAGATTGACCGTCCGGATCGAGCCCTTAACCTTGTCGGATCAAGTTGAATTTTTTTCCATACATGTATTTTATCATGATGGTCAGATCTGACGGTCGGATTTTCGTTCTAAAGTTTGATCATCACGAGCAGCAGTCACAGTTAGACGAATGTATAAAAAGTTATAAAACCGACGAATTTAAAAGATTATAGCCGACGAAATTACTACATTCGTCGGCTAAAGTGTTAGCCGACGAAATTACTGAGTTCGTCGGCTAAAGTGTTATGTTAGCCGAC
>NW_004442143.1:0-1333 GCF_000184155.1 Fragaria vesca subsp. vesca
CACCTTAATGGCGTAGCATATAGCCGCATTATGGTGTGACGTGAGCGTTGGACGTAAGCGTAGTAGCCCTATTTGAGTGTTTAATTCATATAGGGGGTATGGACACATATTTATACACCCGTCTGTCCACCTTGATGGCGTAGTGTAGCACCGCATTAAGGCGTGACGTGAGCGTTGGACGCGAGCGTAGTAGCCCTATATAGACCCATGAATTTATATAGGGAGTATGGACGAGTGTAAATACATACATATATTATAGAGTCTGAGAGGCTCGAACTTTTATGGGATAAAAGTTTTATCGCTTGTGGCATGCATTCGATTTTTTTTCCTTAGAAATTAATTTGGGGAAACATAAATATTTTATTTATTATTTTATTTTTGTCCACTCACTCTAACGTTATTAAATGTTTTCCCCTGGGCCATTCGTTTTAAATTACCCAGTCTGCAGAGTTCGGGTTGGATCTAGTAGGAGACGAGGCATAGTCACCCGCTTTTCTGCCAGTTTTCATCAGTAGGTTACCTGTTCAACCTACTCGTGTTTCCTTGTTTCCGCTTGTGTTTAGTAGCTCTGAATACTTTGGGATTATTGTATATTATGTGAGGTTCGGAAGTGTTGAATTAAGAGTGTAATATGAAATTTTCGAGTTAGGGTTGTCCATCTGCAAGGGAGATTTTCTTAATCTTTTCAGTAAATTTTCCTTGGAGGTGGTCCCCGCACGACTTACTCTGGGTTTCAGGGTGAAATTCGGGGTGGGTCGTGTCAGTACTTCTATCTCATAGACAATAATCGAAACATACTTAAGCAAATACCTAAAGCAAACAAAAACAAGAACAAACACATAGCAATCCGAAAATAGAAGATGAAATACACTCTCAAAATATCCCTACTTGTTCTATTCTTCGAGTGCGCGGAGTCCTAGGCTACGTGCTTTGGACGAATGCTGAAGGTGGGATCGGATTGTGGTGTTTGGAGGTTGATGAAGTTTCGGCAAAGGCTTTGGTGTTATTTGCACGGGTTGATGATGCCCTTCTGTCCTTGAAGTCGTGCTTTATATAGAGGAAAAACCCTAGAGAAGTCGGCCACAAAGCCTAAACCAAATTGGTTTAGGATTCCTAGTTTTTCTCCCTTTCGGCAGAATGACCTCTGTCAGATGATTGCATCATAACTCCCACTAGAAAACAGATATTGAGGTGATTCCAATTGATTTGGAAACTAGACTCCCGTAGCTTTCTATCCATATCTGGCACGTTTTCTGATTCATTGTGAGCTGTCCTGGAGAGTCCGTTGAAGTTGACAGACGTGCACAGGAATTCTCCCGATTTAATCCGGATT
>NW_004442144.1:0-1175 GCF_000184155.1 Fragaria vesca subsp. vesca
CGACTTCCCCTTGTATGGATTCTTGTGCGATGCAGCAACGTGAATGCTCTCTTGCTGTATGACGGCTTAGCTTCGTTTTGGTATTAGGGTTCTGTCTTAAGTAGTCTCCAAGTCTCCAAAGCTTCCTTTTCAGACCATGTTTCCTTCTTTGACTAGAATCAATGTTTGGGCCAGCTTTTGAATGTCTTCCACATATAATCTGGACTTGGCTTTTGGGAAAATTATATTAATGATGTCACTCTTCAAAATCGTGCAAAAAACCCCCAAGAAAGCTTCTCAAAATCCAGCCCAAACACTGCCTCGAACTTGACTGCTGCACAGCTTTCCCGGAACTGCTGATTTTCTGTCCAACTTTGGAGCTTCATAACTCCCAGATGAAATCACCGATTTGGATGATTCTTGAGTCCAAATTGATCTACAAATGCTCCTCTACAAATCTGGGCAGTCATCTTGGTGAAACCGTTCTCGAAACCGCATGGAAATTAGCCTTAAAAACCGGAGAAAATAAGCAGAACCCATTTTTCAGCTTTTTTGTGTTTGCAGCTTCTGTTTTGGTGAAGTGGTTCCATCGCCTTTCCTTGATATTTTTGACCATATGAGTAATCAATCTCCATCAATGACATCTCTACTTCGTATTGGAAGCCTTGCTTGTATCACTTGAGCACATATTTGCATTATCTTGCTCCACGAAGTACCTAAGAAGATAACAAAGTTAAAACAATCTTTTTAAAGGAAAATAGCCAAGTTAAATGCAAAGGTTAAACTATAAAATTGTCGCATTTTATGCTCCTATCAAATTCCCCCACACTTAGCTTTTGCTAGTGTCACATCCCGACCCTTATATTTTTACCTTATTTACTAGCGTGATTATAATAAGAATTTTACCGTCTCGATCATTGAGTAAATAGTTTAATTGGTCCCTAGAGGGGTTTCGGGGACGATTATGTGCGGAGGATTATTCGTATGAGGAAAATACAACGACGGTAAAAATAGTAAATTTTAGCTAGAAAAAGGTAATTTTTATTCGGGTATTATTTTCGGGGTGTTTTATTTTGGAAGTTTGGGTAATAAATGGTGTGGACCGGTTTGGGGTGTGAGGCCCAAAACCCTTTTGCTTTTCTCTCTCCCTCCCTCCCGATTTTTCTTCTCCTCCCACCCGATTTTCTTCTCTCTAC
>NW_004442145.1:0-1814 GCF_000184155.1 Fragaria vesca subsp. vesca
GAGGTGGAAAACATAACTGGTGGGCTGAAGCTGCTCAAGCGTAAAATGGTAACCATGAGTCAAATTTCAACTGGGGTAATCCGTGGACAGCAGTTCATGGTCCAATTAAATAACAAGGGTGAACCTATTGGTAAAGAGGGAGGAAATATGCAGTCATTCATTGGAGTGCAGGCACGTACAAAGATCCCAATAAACATATCGGATTGGAGAGACGTCGATGATGACGAAAAGCAGAAGATTTGGGAAAGTGTACAGGTAATGGACTTGCTGTACTTAATTATACATGTTTGCTAGCTTAATATGGGCAATTGATTTTTCAAATTGAGTGCATTTTTATATACTTGGCAGGATAACGAACTTTTAGAATCCCAAATTGAATAAGTAATCAGCATCCAAGTTGCTAATTAAATTTTTTCATTGCTTAGTCTAAATGATCATGTCCATTTTAACTTGTTTGTGTAGGAAGCATTTGATGTGCCTAAAAAGCTTAGGAGGACGGTAATTGCATCTGCATGAACCAAATGGAAAGATTTCAAAAGCCGATTGACGACAAAATACATCATGCCTTACATGAATGACGTCTATCTCTTAGAATTTCCTCCAGATGATTACCGATTCATAGAAAAGGATGTTTGGCAAGAGTTCGTCGCTGAAAGGCTTTCGGCTGGCTTTCAGGTTTGTGGGTCTATGTTTGTGTTTGAGGGCATTTTTTTTTGTTTTGGCACGTTAATATTTTTTAAAGTATCATTTCAGCACTTATGTAATTGAAGCTTGGTTTGTAGGAACTACGCAATGAACAAATTGAAAAGCGAAAGCGAAACAAATACAATCATCGTCTATCACGCAAAGGATATCGTGGAATGAGGGCAGAAATGGTAGGTTTTATTTGATAAAACCAAATAAACCAACTGTACGTGTGTGTGTGTGTGTGTGTGTGTGTGTGTGTGTGTGTATCCCAAATTTAGTAATCAGTTAGTATATTTTCTTCTGTTTTAGGCAGCGACTTTGTCCCCAGAAGAACTCGAAGAACTTGGTAGATACATCTATTGGATCAAGGCAAGGCAAGACAAAGATGGTAAATTCTTAGATGAGGTTGTGGAGGAAGCAGTCGAACGAATTGTGAGTATATATAGGAAAACATTTTAAGTGGTTTTTAATTTACAGTGTAGGTTTGTTTCATTTTGTAATTCATTGTAAATTTAAATTTCAATTATTTGTACAGGTAAACGTACAGAAGATGGAGGCTGAAGGGAAGTTCAAGTCAGAAGGCTCCAACGATGTGCTAACTGTAGCATTGGGTAATGCAGAGAATGAATGTAGGGTTAGAGGGATTTGTGGCTATGTGAAGCCAGGAAATTATTTCCACTTGCCAAAGCGAAAACAAGGAAGGAAGAAGATGTCTGATGAGGATAGAGAAAGAGAATTTGCTAAAGACAAAGCAAAGTGGGAGGAGGAAATTAATAAAAAGCATCGTGAAGAACTTGCGCAGGCTGAAGCTAAGTGGGAGCAGAAGTTTGCCATGCTAGAAGCAAAGCTTGAAAGCAAGTTAATGTCTTCTGAATCCCCACGTATTGTTACACCATTTAATAATGATGTTGGTTCAGGACAAGGAAGTTGTTCTAGGCCATGGGAGAGGGTTAATGGTTCAGGTGGTGAAGCTGTGAAGAAGAGGTTGGTTTAGGCGGTAGCGGCTATGGTAATGATGGTAAAGAGGTTGTTGTGGAAGAGCCAATGTAGCCCGCTAATGGTAAAGTGCCAGTGCAGCCTGCTGATGATTAAATTTGGGTCGATATTGGAAGATGTCATGGCACCAA
>NW_004442146.1:0-1016 GCF_000184155.1 Fragaria vesca subsp. vesca
CTTTGTGCATGGAGGAAGGTACGTTGGGAAATTAATGAATAAACAAAACTGTATGTCATATTAATAATATTTCTAATATTTTTGTTGTATCTGTAGGTACAAGGAGTGGAAGAACGAGTTGCGGACCCATTGGACTACGCACGGGAACGCACGTTCTGCTACCCCTGTTGAGTTCCAGTACAGAGAGTACGAGTGGCGTTGGCTTCTGACATCAGAATTCAACAACCCTCGTAAACAGGTATTTAAATAAATTAATTAGTTAATTTATCATTAAGTACGTGCGTTTTAAAATATTTTACTAATAGTTTACTTTTTTCTTTGAAGGCGGTTTCCCGGGTGAACGCTCAGAACCGGCAACGCAACACAAGGAACTATCATGCCGGTTCTAGACCGTTCGCTGTCTTCATGGACGAGGCGGCCAGGGAACATCCAGAGGTCAACCAGTACGTCTATACGTACGAGAGGGCATATCTTGACTCCCAGGAGGATATAGTAAGTACTATTTCCTTTTTACGGAATTTTTAATTTTACTTATATATATGTCAAAATGTTAATTAATAATTTTTTCCTATCCAATTAGGCAAAGGTGAGGGAGGCTAGTGACGAGGTGATGAGTGCTATAGTGAGGGAGACATGGCCGGACACGCAGGAGGAAGAGATGTCCGAAGCCATTTCCCGGATCGACACTTCAGATCCGAGGGTTGGGGCGAGGATCATGGGCACAGCCTTTCCACCGCGAGAAAACAACTTCTACTGCCGGGGTCTAGGAAAGAAGGGCCAGGGGGTCCTGAAGACCCCTCCAGGATTTCAACGAAAGGCGGGCTCGACCAACAGCAGGACGGCTCAGCTAGAGTCGGAAGTTGAGAGACTACGGGAACAGCAAGCCGCTCAGGTTGCCGCTCATGCTGCTCAGGCTGCCGCTCATGCTGCTCAGGCTGCCGCTCAGGCTGACGCTCAGGCTGCTCAGGCTGCCGCTCATGCCGCCCAGATCGCCGAATATAGAGCCTTTACTAGAG
>NW_004442147.1:0-2355 GCF_000184155.1 Fragaria vesca subsp. vesca
AAAATAATAATATATAATTGACAGCAAGAAGATCATTTACCTGATCACTGTGAAATCTGATAGTGCTACCAATAAAACAGCAAAATGCGAGATATAGATCAATTAGGAAGGATCCTGCAATCAACAATAAACCCAATATTCATTATATATAACTAACCAAAAACCAAGAAGACATTATCTTGACAAAAAGATAACTACACTTACGAAATATCTTAATGACATGCTAATATGAATGTTTCAATTAATGAGTCCATAAAGCTTACACCTAGTGTACATACTCTTAACCAGGAGACCCTAAACTCCTAAAAAAAATTTCTTTTTTTTTGTCAAAAGAAGTTCTATTTCTTTTTCTTTGTCCTAAAATTCCAAGTTGTAGAATAGGCATGCATACAGAACCAAATAGCAAAAAAAGAGACCTAAATCTTTCGCCATCCAGAATAATATAGTTAGTTCCCTGATTCTTAGCACCAAACACTGAAATAGCAAAGCCAGTTAACTGATTTGGGAAAAAAAAATACTGAAAAGAAATCGACTATCTTCTAGATCAAAAGCAATTCTCAACAGTCATCTTCTAAATCATGATTCAAAAACACAATGAACAACCACAAAGGATTAGGCACATACCTTATATACAAACTTCAAATACCCAAAGATCACTGATTGTGAATCTATCAAAAACAAAAAATTCTGATTAGTATTCGGAATTTATACTTCAAACAATACCCATCGTAATAAAACATACAAAACCCAAAGTTGCAAAATACTGATATGGAATCTCAAATCTACTTATGGAAAACTGCTGAAGTCCAAAAGATTTTATAAACGAACATAGTGATAATAGTTTGCCTAATCAATGCTTGCTTTTGGTAAATCGAAAATAAAATCCAATCATGCAACTTCTTTGACAAAAAAAGGGTTTGGAAACACTAAAAGAAACTCGTATCGTATCGAGTAAACTCATATCATATCATACAGCCTTCAGACAAAAACCAAAAAATACCCATAGCATCAACCCAACATTCAAATACTGTGATTTTGAAAACCATTTAAATACACAGAAATAAAACTTGTCAAGCATACCTGATTTGAATGATGTAGACTGACTGTAACATCAACCATAAGTTGCAATTTGCAAAGGGACTATAGGCAGCCAAGTTACTCAAAGCTTGTGATCTATATTTTGCGATCATATCATATATACTACTGCTTTCATATATAATTCCTACTGGCAGCTATTCCACCTCATAAATTCAATTGGGAATGAAGAGTTTATAATGATCCCAATATAAAAGACTCGTTGGGATATAAAATAGAGATAAGTATTATAGATATATTTGCTATATTAAGTAAAAATTGGCTTCTTTTACGAATATGTAATCTATTGGTTCTATTAAATTATGTAATCCCAACAAACGCACTGACTGACAATAACTATTACTTTCCTTTTACAGGTGAGAACATATTCAAGGGAAGAAGTCTGAACAATAAGAGAGATCATTCATAATGTCATTTTTTTTAGCGCATGACATGCCCTGACCAATACAAACCAAATATAGTCTTCAATTGATTAATCCTAGCACCAAATTGAATCAACTTTCTAATCGAATAAGCTACATGTGTCAGGTATTAATAAATTTTTTTGTTTCATTCAAAAAAAAAAAAAAGCTACATATTTGGCCGACTTCCGAAACTGACCAAGCAGCTGGCAAGTAACTATTGATAGATTTCTGTCCAAAATCATGCTGTCCCAGCTATATCTCACAGGACTAAAGCACAACCCAAAATAGTAACACTCCTCCCATTTTTATTATGTGTTTCAACAATTGATAATTAACCAAAAGAAAACGTGTTTATAGTTCCTATGTAGATAATTAACATGCTTCCATGCTTCCATTTTTATTATGTGTTGCAAATTCATATGCAGTAGAAAGTACAAACCCATAAGCAACTGGAGATAACCAACAACTCTATCAAAGGTGGAGAGGATTTGCAACTCCTACTGATTATATTGCTAAAATCAAAACTCAAACAAAATTCAATTAGAAGAGAATGGATTTAGAAATCTAAACACAAACACATAACCCAACATCAAAAACCCAAAACCACTTTCTTCTCCTGCCATTGACGAACCCAACACCAGAATCCTAAAACCCCAAAATCAGTCTACATCATTCAATCCCAGAACGCAGAAACAAAATCCTATATTGTGCTTAGAAATCTAAACACAAACACAGAACCCAATATTAGAAACCAAAATCACTTTCTTCTCCTGCCTTTGACAAACCCAACATAAGAATCCTAAAACCCCAAATCAGTCTACATCATTCAATCCCAGAACGCAGAAACGACAAATAA
>NW_004442148.1:0-1418 GCF_000184155.1 Fragaria vesca subsp. vesca
CACCACCGTTCAGAGTGACCAATGAAAACCCATGGAAGTAACCACGTAAGCACATGCAAACAAAACAGAAACTAGTAATAAAACTACTCAAGCCTATACTCCCCCTAAGAGTGTGCATATGAAAAAGCGAAAAAATGTTTGTTTCTGACGAATACTCTTAGAGAAAAGGACTGCACAAACACGCTTTAAGGAAAAAGACCATTCAATTTGCATCCTTGGTTTTTTGAAGACAGTTTAAGCATAGACTCACAAGGTGACATATCATAACAAACAAACAAACCTTGATCAAACAAAAGCAAATCACATAGGTTGTGATAGTGGCAAGTCCCAATGGTCTCTATTTTTATTTGCAGCACTTTAGAGTGAGTGTGTAAGTGAGATAATAATCACATGGTGCTTGATAAGCTTGAAGGCATCAACTAAGTATTTATTGTCAGTGTGAGCCATGTCATGCAAGGATATCATCTGGTCCTTCCATCCTTATCTCTCCAGAATTTGATTTTAAAGTCCAGAGGCTACTTTTAACCGTGACTTTATTTTGGTCCAATCATTAATATCACAGCCTTAACTGAGAAATCATCCTCATAGGTTCAAGTAGCAGAAAATGTGTCATTGCTTCACAAGATCAGTTGACCTTGGACAATATGTGTAACAAGAACACTCATATGGACACATCATCTGAACCCATCGAATGATAGAATGCATCTCAGAAATCCCCACTACATAACAAGAAAAGTGGAGGACTAGCTGATTCAAGAAGTCATTTGTGATTGTCAATCAAAATTTTTTTCAACTTTGTTCTAACCAGAACGTCCTAATTCTAAACCAATCTCGTTTCTTCCCACCCTTATATCGTTCATCACGACCAAGGAATGTGTACTTTGAGATTAGCCTAGATCATTGAGTTCTGTGAACCTCAATCTTCAAACCAACCTCGTTTTTACTCACCCTTAAATTGTTCACCACAACCAAGGAATGTTTACTTTGAGATTAGTTTGGAAAGCAAACTCCCCTTTAGTATGAACTCTTATCTCAAGTATGTAGCCCAAGCTTTAGTGCAACCAAAGTGATCAGTAATAGTGCACATAAGAATACTGCAGATTTGCAATAAAGGTCAGACCACATACGACAATATCTGAACATGTACACACACCTATGTGAAGAGTAAGACTGAAACAAGGAAAGGAAGTACAAATAGTCACCTAGGTCAAGTTCAGAAACTGACTAAGGATACCAAGAAGGTCCTCTATTCCTGAACCTGTAAAGAGGAACTGGAAACAAAAACATTTTTTTTTAAAATCAGAACATATATACACCAATAGAACACACACACTAGCAGGGGAAGTGTTTACTTGTTGTCACACAATCCTATAGCCTTGCACAAACTCAAATGCCTAGCATTGTTCAAGTGGTTTAGT
>NW_004442149.1:0-1066 GCF_000184155.1 Fragaria vesca subsp. vesca
CGATAGTAGACTCATTATCTCACGTCCTCATGTACACTAGTGTAATACTTGTAGAGATCTCTATATGGATTGGATTTGACATTGAGGCGTCCCCCAACGATAATCACAATTCAGACTTCATGAGACGGATTTGAGTATCACTGATCAATGGATCAGGTTGTGCCAATCTCACTTTCTTCCTAGTGCGAGAATATATCGAACCTAAGGGCCTCCCTCCTTTTAGGGAGCCACACGGCCTTGTGACACCAATTTTGCCACTATATGGCGTCACCATATCACCATCCATGGTGATGGCGCCAAGACCAACTTCTTTTGGTCGCGCCATGTCCTTTTGTAGGACATCAATCCTTGCAGACAGATTTGCAGCATGTGATCTCGTCACTTTAACACTATAAGCATTTGGGATCAAGATGAGACTTAGTGGGGACAAACCACGACAATTCACGTCGTTCCACTTGAACACTTGTGTTCTTATCTCCCCCTAACGGCGGGAATATTGTCTCATCAAAGTGAGAATCCGCAATTTAGCGGTGAATGAGATCGCCTGACAAGGTTTCTACATATGCGGATTATAGGTGGAGGTTCATATCCAACCTAAACTTATTCATCTCAAATGACCAATCATTGTACGCAATGGCAATGCGATTTGGCATCTAGAAATAACATCTAGCCGAGCTCAAGGATTGGAGATCCGTTTCAATCTTGCCGAGCTCAAGGATTGCAATTTCGTGTCAATCCTGGTACACAGTCACGAGCTGTAGTACAACAAAATTTAATGATGGTGGGTCGTAGATGAATAGTAAAGCTGCATGCAAATATTGCATAGCCCCAAGACGCAATAGAAAGAGTGGTGCGCATCAATAATGTTCGAGCGACAAGCTAAAGTTGCTTGGTCGTAGCCTCGGTGAGACCGTATTGCGTGTGAACATGGGGCACAGGACACTTCAACTTACATCCCGATAAACTTCTTTAAAAATGGGTAGTGAGCCCGTAGAAGTATAAGCAGCATAAGCAGTAGATAATAGTGTAACACGTGACCAGTGTGTTAACACTTCAACCCAACACC
>NW_004442150.1:0-1013 GCF_000184155.1 Fragaria vesca subsp. vesca
ATTCCTGGTATATAGACAGTGGTGCTTCAAGGCACATGACTGGAGATCCCAAGTGGTTCTCTTCTATGGATGACATTCATCCTGAAGGATGTTGGTTTGGGATGGAGCGTCGGGCTCCGATAGTGGGAAGTGGGACAGTAAATGCCCCCGGTCTCCCGTGTTTGAAAAACGTCCTACTGGTTAAGGGTTTAGAAGTGAGTTTGTTAAGTGTAAGTCAGATTGTTGATGAACATGATTCAGTCACCTTTGATAAGCAGAGATGTGTTGTCTTAGATGGTAAAGGAAAGAGCATAATGAGAGGAAAGAGAACGAGGGATCAATGCTATTGTGTTGTAGCAAAAGAGAAGTTTTCACTCCAACTTTGTTTTAGATCTATGATCTGTGAGGAACCCTTAGATCTCTGGCATAGACGAATGTGTCACTTGAACCATCAGGATATAGTGAAGCTGTCTTCGAAAGAAGCCGTCAGAGGGATACCAAAACTTGCCGGTATCCCCCAAGGTATGTGTGGTGAATGTAAAGTTGGTAAGATGACTCGAACCTCTCATCCTTTATTAAATGCTGATCCTACTACTCATGTTCTTGAACTGCTGCATCTAGACTTAGTAGGACCTGTTGAAACTAAAAGTATTAGAGGAAGAAAGTATGCTCTTGTAATTGTTGATGATTTTTCTAGATTCACTTGGGTGAGATTTTTGTCTAACAAAGGTGAAACTTTTGAAAATTATTACAGTGTTGCTAAGAGAGTCACAAATGAGAAATTGAATGATGACATGCATATAGTTAGGATCAGATCAGATCATGGTACTGAATTCGAAAACTCTTATTTTGAAAATTATTGTGAAGAGTTTTGGTGTGCATCATGAATTCTCTGCTCCTATCACTCCACAGCATAATGGCATTGTAGAAAGAAAGAATAGGGTTCTTGTGGAATTATCTATGGTTATGCTAGCTGCATCTGGTCTTGATCATTCTTTTTGGGCAGAAGCGGTAAACAATGCTTGTTACACATT
>NW_004442151.1:0-1222 GCF_000184155.1 Fragaria vesca subsp. vesca
ACNGGAATGGCGTTATAGCCGACGAAACATGCCACAATTCGTCGGCTATAGTTAAATTTTTTTTTTCCAAAGGGTTTAGCCGACGAATTATAGCATGTTTCGTCGGCTAAACACTACTAAAGCCGACGAAACAGACTCTATGTCGTCGGCTATAGTTATTTTTAAATATTTTAATTATATACTTTAGCCGACGAATATCTCTGTTCCGTCGGCTAAAGTCTGTGAGTAAAGCCGACGAATATTCTGTTCGTCGGCTTAAGTCTGAGAGTATAGCCGACGACACAGGACGTCGTAGGCTAAAGTCTGGAACAATAGCCGACAAAAAATAGTTCGTCGGCTAAAGTCTGGACAATAGCCGACGACAGTCTTTAGGTTCGTCGGCTAAAGCGATCACCGACGACCCTTTCCCGACGACACTATAGCCGACGAAGGCTCGTCGGCTAAGGTCTTAGCCGACGAATTAGGATAACAGGTCGACGAAAATTTTTCGTCGGCTAAAGTACTTGTCCTGGTAGTGAGAGAATAGTAAAGAGAAAATGGTATTGATCAAGTTTGCTCATTTTGTTGTATGCTTATTCAGAGTTAGGAGTTTAATTATATGCTTTGTATCATACATGCGTATTAAGTCTGTTCCCCCCCCCCCCCCCTTTTTTTTTCCTTTTTGATAGTGACCAAAACCGGGCGTTTCAATTAAAAACCCTTTTGTGTCAATTGTAGTATATAGCAAATAAGGGTATCATTACAAGCCGGGGATTGAGGGTACCTTTACAACTTACGTTAATTACAAAACAAGAGAAAACAGAAGATAATAGTACTAGAGATATGGGGTTTTGTGATTATGAACAAAAGAAAACAAAGAAACAAAACAAAGCAGAAACGATCAGATGGATGAGACGTTAGAGACTTGGAAATCCACCACCAAGTATGTTTCAAGACATGTTAACAACCAAAGCTTCAATCATTAAGTCGCAAATCGGTATCAATCAAGAACAAACCGTGAACGCACTGCGTAAGTCCTTATTACTTCCCTTGAATACTTAAGCAAGATGAATGCACCATTACTAAGCCTTTAGAATAACCGATCAAGGTATAGACGCTATCCTATCAACAAATTATTCTAAGCATTAAGATAAATGGAAGTGATTGAACAAATATGCAAAACTAGTGTGGAACGCCTACCTAGCATGCAATCTTTTTTATTTGGTTTCATCTATTGTCCTAT
>NW_004442152.1:0-2200 GCF_000184155.1 Fragaria vesca subsp. vesca
TTGTTATGCAGATGCACCTAGATTTGAAACATAAAAAGTTTGATGAGAACAAAGATCCCTAACTACACAGGATGTTATCACATTTCTAGTCTAAGGTACATGACCTGTACTTATTTTTTTTCTTCTTTGCATAATATAGACATATCTCTGTTGTGTGTGAGTTGTTCATATGCATGTTTCATATGACCCTAAAGTTTGAGGTTGTATTTGTGCTTGTCGATGTTATAAAATGGATAGCATTTAGCTTATATCACCATAACTCATGTGGCATGGTACAATAGTATGATTTTCTCATCAGCTTGTGCTTAGACACTTCAGGTGAATAGCTACGATCTTTTCGTGACATAGTAATGTTTGTGGGAGACTTCAAGTTAATGCACCATCCTCCTACCCCACCCAGTTGTTAGAAACAGATCGATGAAGAAGCCCGTTCATTTATGTAGCTTTTAGTACGAGAGTCTACTCAATGCTTAGTCTGTGCTAGTGTCTTATTAAGCTTTAAAAGGGCTTAATATATTTTTGTTTTCATTTTCTTTTATAGGCATAGATAGACTGCGCAAACCTTCAGCTTTTAAACAAAATGATGGTAATGAGATGGAATACAAGAGAGTTCAATATGATAAGTTGTCTACAGAAGACATTAAAGGGCAGAATATGCATCTAGCAACCATGGGTTTTTGCTGCACTGAATTTAATTGTATGAGTCTGGAGAGTTTGCTAAACCTTTTGCTTTGAAAGAAATGGAGATGTGTATTCCAGGCGACGAAAATCTAGTAGATTGACACATCCATTAGGAACCACTACTGGAACTTATGAATATACGTAACCTCATATGAAAAAGACTAATATATAGTAGATGACAGATACAAAAATAGATGTCAACCAAACAATCTACATTAAGTATGAACAATCTATTCTGCAATTTTGTTGTCGAACCAGCAATTCTAGAAAAAAAAAAAAAAAAAAAATTACATATATCAACACCTCACTATTTGCTAAACCTTTTGGTGGCTGCCCCGATGTCATACGTTCTATTGATGCTTGTGAATGAAACCTTAACTTTGTCCTTAATATGATTGTTCGATTTGCAGTACCTTGAAATGGAATGGCCCGACAGACAACAGCTTGCATCTGACTTTTGTTGGGCTTCTGAATTATTTGGAACCTGTAGTATGTTATCAGAAACAGAGACTAAAGATTCATGTAGCTTGATTAAATCATCAAGTGATTAGAACCTTGATCACATTAGATGTACCTTGCCCGCATATATGCAATGATATGAAAGAGCAAGTAGTTTGTAGGAATCAAGATGAACTCACTAACAGGTATGCACAGATATTTGAGTAAACAACACAAGCTTAAGAACTGAATTGGACTTGATTCAAAAATCGATGAAAGGTGGATACTCCTCATATGATAAGCCTATGCATTCTAAAGATGCATAAACAGCAACTCATGCAATGTATAAATCGTCTGCAAACTCATATAGTCCCGTTTCCTGATCTCCACTCCTTTTATACTTCAAAATAATAGCAGAAATATCATTTTCACAATCAACTGGCCATGAACTTCAAAAAACGTTACTTATATGAGAGAGAGATGCACTAGGATCAGTGATACCCATTGTGCTTAATAACCCCAACAAAACAGAACACCTGCAACTGTAGGAAAAATGGCTAATGATCTGATGCTCTCAACGTACATTGAGGTATAGAACTAAAGCCATTTCCATATATATGAGACTGATTGTCAAACAAACCAATGATAGCACAAAGACCAAATTGATCACGAATACAAGCAGGCTGGACATAAAATCCCACAACAATTTAAATAATCGATGAAACCGCACACTACCCCCATTCACATATGAATCTCCAAATTCTTCCCCAATGATCTGAAATAGCTCCGTGACACGTGAATCTTATATTGATCCCATCGGACTTCCAGTTCTTTCTCCTTTTTTTTTTTTTTTAATCCCAGAACCTGGAGTTTCTCTGATCGGTCTCAGAGACAGCAGAGCGTGTACCCTGTGGATAGAGGATTCCCAGTCGTGTACGCGGTAGACAACCTTGGCGACGACGGTGGTGGAGATGATGAGTTGCGCTCAGGCAATGAGGTTTTTGGTGGCGGGGTGGGTCAGTTTCACATCAAGATTCGAAGTCCAGGATTGGAGAGAGATGCACGGCTGGAGTCCTTTGGG
>NW_004442153.1:0-1030 GCF_000184155.1 Fragaria vesca subsp. vesca
GTTGCTTACCGGTCCAGTACACTACACTTGGATGTATCCCATGGTAAAGGTACGTTTTTTACACCTGAATTCCTCAATATATATACATGTTCAATAATCATAACATTTTGCAACTTGATTTACGGGCAACTTGGAGACTACAAAGATTATGTGGCTAATAAATCCGCGCCTGAAGGATGTATAGCTAAAGCATATATTGCGCACGAGTGCGTCACCTACATGAAGTTGTATTTAGGAGCATTGAAGGAAACTCCGCAAACCATGCCGATAGATGTACCGAAGTTCAATCTTTCCATAGTCTCCAGTGATGTTGAAGTGTATGGAATTTTGCCAGACTCCTACAAGTTGCAACCATATGAGCTAGTCATTGCCCACTGGTGGGTATTGATTAACTGTCCAGAAGTTGAATACTGGAAAGACATCCATCTATATTGTCCAGACATTCAAGGTGATCTCGAGTACCACAACAGGGAGTTCGCAGATTATTTTGGCGGCTGGGTATATAATTTAATTTTTCTATACGTGTTTATGTTTATTGCATAATTATCCATATTTACAGTTGAATGGTTGGTTGCAGATGAACCATATTCAATTTGATGGTCACCCAAATTGGTCACACGAACTAAGACTTCTAGCGATGAAGCCGATATGTCAAGAGTTTATCCGATGTGCAAGGTGAATGGCATGCAATTTATATGCGAACAAAGAGACAGCAGAAGGAGAACACAGAATTCTGGGGTCATGGCACATGGTGGGCGGAATGGAGTTGACTATTACGGTGTTCTCCATTTAGTGGTGGAACTTGTTTATAGGCAAGGCATGACAGTGCACCTCTTCAAGTGTAGATGGTTTGATACTAGGCCGCAGAGCATGAAGACCGATCAGTACGGAATATTATCGGTGAACACTGCTACAAGTTCTTACGAAGATGACCCGTTCGTTTTTGCCACATCGGTAAAACAAGTATTTTATCTTGATGACCTTGCTAAGGGTGACGCGTGGAAAGTAGTCAACCTTGTGCACCCTCGAA
>NW_004442154.1:0-1232 GCF_000184155.1 Fragaria vesca subsp. vesca
CGGCTTTAGTTATTTTTTAATTTTTTAATTAGATACTATAGCCGACGAATACGTTAGGGTATTCGTCGGCTAAACCCTAAAATTTTACTACTACCTACTATAGCCCTATATTCGGTGGTTCTTTTCCGTAAAATTTTTTAGACGACTTCTTGCGTCTCATCGGTTTGAAACTATTTTCGGTTGGAAGTCCGGCCAAAATACGTAATTTAGACGGTCGAACGACCTTTTCCGTGCGTTTAGGGGTTTGACTTACGAGATTGACCGTCCGGATCGAGCCCTTATTCTTTTCGGATCAAGTTGAATTTTTTCCCATACATGTATTTTGTCATGATGGTCAAATCTGACGGTCGGATTTCTGTTTCTCAAGTTTGATCATCACAATCAGAACATGCATACTAATGTTGTATAACTTGTTTACCAAGTGTTATGTAAATGTTCCGTTTCAAAAACAAACTATACGTAAAACCTTCAAACGCCAAAAAGTCATGAAATAAGATATGACGAGAATGTTGAAATACATCCACGGTTGAAAAATCACACTATTCCGGTAAATATTCGGTGCCGATAGTTGCGGTCAATGCAATTTTTCATTCTTTCCCCCTATGAGTAGCCCTATATTCGGTGGTTATTTTGCGTAAAAGTTTTATACGACTTGTTGCGTGTCATCGATTTAAAACTATTTTCAGTTGAAGGTCCAGCCAAAATACGTAATTTAGACAGTCGAACGACCTTTTCCGTGCTTTTAGGGGTTTTACTTGGGAGATTGACCGTCCGGATCGAGCCCTTATTCTTGTCGGATCAAGTTGAATTTTTGGTCATACATGTATTTTGTCATGGTGGTCAGATCTGATGGTCGGATTTCTTTTTCTCAAGTTTGATCATCACAATCACAATGTGCCAAATGTATAAAAATACTTTAGCCGACGAATTTCAAAGGTTTAGCCGACGAATTTCGAAAGTTTAGCCGACGAATTTCAAAGTTTTAGCCGACGAATTTAGAAGGTTTAGCTGACGAATTGATTCTTAGCCGACGAGATTCTTAGCTTTAGCCGACGAAATAATTATTTCGTCGGCTAAAGTTTTCGGGTTTAACTGCTCGACAGCAGAAAAACCCTAGCCTCCTCCCTCCTCCCTCCCTCTCCCGTCTCCGCCTCCTCCCTCCTCCTCCCTCCCTCTCCCGGTCTCTGCCCCCTCCCTCCTCCCTCTCCATCTCCCGGTCTCCTCCCTCCTCC
>NW_004442155.1:0-1130 GCF_000184155.1 Fragaria vesca subsp. vesca
GCTAAATAACACAAAAGTGAACATTCTATTCTTACATCAAACTATGTAGATAGATACAACCAACTTGCGGACACCTTTTTATGCTTTATGGTGTTGGTTGACGTCTTAACACACTGGTCACGTGTTACACTATTATCTACTGCTTATACTGCTTATACTTCTACGGGCTCACTACCCATTCTTTAAAGAAGTTCATCAGGATGTAAGTTGAAGTGTCCTGTACCCCATGTTCACACGCAATACGGTCTCACCCAGGCTACGACCAAGCAACTTTAGCTTGTCGCTCGAACATTATTGATGCGCACCACTCTTTCTATTGCGTCTTGGGGCTATGCAATATTTGCATGCAGCTTTACTATTCATCTACGATCCACCATCATTGAATTTTGTTGTACTACAGCTCGTGACTGTGTACCAGGATTAACACGAAATTGCAATCCTTGAGCTCGGCAAGATTGAAACGGATCTCCAATCCTTGAGCTCGGCCAGATGTTATTTCTAGGTGCCAAATCGCATTGCCACTGCGTACAATGATGGGTCATTTGAGATGAATAAGTTTAGGTTGGATATGAACCTCCACCTATAATCCGCATATGTAGGAACCTTGTCAGGCAATCTCATTCACCGCTAAATTGCGGATTGTCACTTTGATGAGACAATATTCCCGCCGTTAGGGGGAGATGAGAACACAAGTGTTCAATTGTAACGACGTGAATTGTCGTGGTTTGTCCCCACTAAGTCTCATCTTGATCCCAAATGCTTATAGTGTTAAAGTGACGAGATCACATGCTGCAAATATGTCTGCAAGGATTGATGTCCTACAAAAGGACATGGCGCGACCAAAAAGTGTTGGTCTTGATGCCATCACCATGGATGGTGATATGGTGACGCCATATAGTAGCAAAATTGGTGTCACAAGGCCGTGTGGCTCCCTAAAAGGAGGGAGGCCCTTAGGTTCGATATTGTCTTGCACTAGAAAGAAAGCGAGCTTGGCACAACCTGATCCATTGATAAGTGATACTCAAATCTGTCTCATGAAGTCTGAATTGTGATTATCGTTGGGGGACGCCTCAATGTCAAATCCAATCCATATAGAGATCTCTACAAGTATTACACTAGTGTACATGAGG
>NW_004442156.1:0-1027 GCF_000184155.1 Fragaria vesca subsp. vesca
TGATTGCTGAGCTGCCCAAAATCATACTCATTAAGCACTGCTAAAATTTCTTCCCCCGTCCATCTTCTGGGAGGCACACCGTGTTCTACGGTCCCATCAAATGCCTTGTCATCGAACCGCCATTCGTGATTATATGGAAGGAAAGCACGGTGACCCAATCTGTATATCTTGTTGCAATGACTGCTGCTCCCCTCCTCGCTAAGGCACTCTGGACAAGCCTTGTATCCCCTAACAACGTTGCCCGACAACATCCCACGGGCAGGAAAATCACTGATGGTACCAACAACCATGACATGCATCTGGAACATCTCGTGCATGTACTTGTCATAAGTGGGATGACCAACGTCCCACAAAAACTGAAGCTCTTCAATCAAAGGTCTCAAATACACATTGAGACACTTCCCTGGATAACCGGACCCCGGAATCAACAAACTCAACATATTGTATTCCTTCTTCATGCACATCCATGGAGGAAGGTTGTACGGTACCAAAATGATCGGCCATACACTGTATTGAAGACTCATGTTGCTAAAAGGGTTGAACCCGTCGGATGAGAGCCCGAGCCTCACATTTCGGACCTCTGACGCAAAATGAGGAAACTCCCTGTCTATATGCTTCCAAGCCTCCCCGTCAGCAGGGTGTATAAGGGTATCTTCGTCATGCAATTCCCTATCAGCGTGCCATCTCATAGCTTTGGCCGTGTGTGAAGACATGTACAGCCGCTCCAGCCTATCCCTCAACGAGAAATACCGAAGTACCTTCACAGGTTTCCTATTGCCTGCAGGAGTCAGCTTATACATGTCAGTGTGACATACCAGACATGCGTCATGCCCACCAAGGTCATTCCCTTCTGGATCTTTACCCTAGAAGAGAACGCAGTCATATCTGCATGCATGGATCTTGATGTAGGAAAGCCCAAGATCTTTCAGGATACATCGGACCTTACGATGAGTGGTAGGAAGACGATGACCGTGGGGCAGCATCGAAGCAGTGTATTGTAGATAATTATCAACAGCCTTCACGGTCG
>NW_004442157.1:0-1144 GCF_000184155.1 Fragaria vesca subsp. vesca
TCTCTCCTTTAAGGTATACAATGGTCATAGGAAAATTGTATTGCAAGTTTACTACCCCCAGCAGAAGTATACTACGGGTAGTAAACTTTATTTTTCTACATCTAAGTTGATTTTTCACTGTTTTAAGATGTATAATGGTCATGGAGAAACTTTATTTTGAGTTTATTACCCCCGGCCAGTAAAAGTTTACTAGGGGTAGTAAACTTTTTTTTTCGTACTTGGGTTAAGATCACGTAAATTCCAATGGCATTTAAAAAAATCCAGTGAGATTTCCGGAAAATTCCGGCCACCGGATGCTGGCAATTTTCCGGCCGTCGGAAAATTCCGGTCACCGGTGACCGGATTCCGGCGGCCGGAATTCGGAGTCCGGCAACCAGAATGCGGCCGCCGGTGACTGGCGCCGGAGCCCGGTGTGCTTCCAGCAAAGTCTTCCCTCCATCTTTTTCACTTTTTCTCTTCAAGTAAAAGCTAAGGGTAAAAAAGTCTTTAAAAATATAATTTTATTATATTTTAATAAAGATTTGTGTATTTGGGCTTAAAATAAGTACCTGTATTCAAATGAGCTAATAAAAAAGATTATCATTGAAATGGGGTTTGACTTTTTCTATTTTGTGCAAATGGTCTTTTTTCCTCTGCTTGGGTTTTTCCCTAAGCCTGCCACGTCATGGTATCACAATCCAGTGGATAGAAATACAAGTCTTCCAAAACTGAAGTTGTGCCGAGAAGTATGTGATTTTTGTCTCACTTCCTCTGCAACAAAACCCAAATTCATCCCTTTAATTTCTCTCTCTATGCCGAAGAAAGAAGAACAAAGTCGTCGTCTCGTCGATCTATCTATTTGCAGCCAACATGAATTATGCGATTACTCTAGTTCCTATTAAGTTTGATTATTGACGAATGACAAACGCGAAGCAGTAGCATTTGAGAGGCGCCCGTCTCCAAACTCGATCAAGTTCATGCATTTCTACGAAGAATCTGAGCTTTGATAAATTTCTGGGTTCTAGTGCTCTGTCATCTAATTGTTTTCTTGTCCTTTAAATCTCGATTGTTTGGTTTGTGTTTTTGATTGATTGATTTGATTCAAGTTTCTGAGCTATTCTATTGAGCTTTCTTCTTGATGGATTTCACACCAGAATATAAAATG
>NW_004442158.1:0-1726 GCF_000184155.1 Fragaria vesca subsp. vesca
ATCAAAAACAACCCCTCCAACTCCCAATTTTCATCAGCCGTGCATGTCCAAATCTCCAATCTCCATCCAATTCCTCTGTCAAGTGATGACTTGATATCAAGAAGAAAGAAAAAAAGAAAAAATAGAAAAATTGCATTCAATCCCACCAAAATCACAAAGGTTAGGGGGTTGTGATGGGAACGAAGATGTGTATCGATATGGGGGAAAAATGGTCCAAAAGGTAACTTTCAGAATTTGACTTTCTTTTTGATATCAAGTCATCACTTGACAGAGGAATTGGATGGAGATTAGAGGTTTAGACATGTGTAGCTGATGAAAATTGGGAGTTGAGGGGTGTTTTTGATGAAATTGAAAGAAGAAGGACTAACATGATGATCGACTTAAAATTGATGGGGGTAAACTGAAATTAGTCCATATTGAAACTAAACAACAATCTCAACCTAACAAGTTACTGAGAGGCTGAGGAATCGAAAAATCAAATCAATGCTAAAATTTGGTCGGCAATCATTACTTACCCCACCAAGAAAGCACCAAGCATACTAGCTGATGTGTTGAAGAGATCTCGATGAGTTTCAATATCAAATTCAAGGAGGCGGAAACCCACGATGTTGAAATCCATGGTCTTGGAGTGAGGGGGCAGACAATATTTATTGAAAGTAGATGTCTATTGTCCTTTGGATATTTTCATGTCTCACTTCAAGGAGGCGGAAACCCAGGATGTTGAAATCCATGGTCTTGGAGTCGGGGGGCAGAAAATATTTATTGGAAATAGATGTCTATATATTGTCATTTGGATATTTTCATGTCTCACTTTCTACTGTACATCTTACACTTTACTTACTTGTATAACTTTTTTCTTTGTGTCCTTGTTGTCGGTTTAACAACTATTATAGTGTGAAAGGAGAAGGAGTCTGTTCTATCTCACTTTTCTCTATATAGATTAGATATGTAATCCTTTTGTTCATCAAGAAATATATCAGAAAAACTTCCACTAGGTTTTGTGTCCAGTTTTCTTCATGGTATCAGAGCAGGAATCCAAGGCCTAACTCTGTATTTCTTCTTGATCATTTTTTGATTTCTTCATCCTCTTATGGAAGAGAAATCTGTTGAGAGGTCTTTTGTAACCTCATATTTTTTCTATGTTGGAATGAATCCAAATCGGTGTTTTAGATCTATGAAGGTGAGTAAACTAGAAAGTAAACCTTCAGTGAAACACCTGGGTAATCTTACAAGTATATGGAATGAGTTTGTTGCCTATCTCAGCAAGAAGCAGATTCAGACCAGAGACAAAGAAGCCAATATGTCTGGGAACGAGAGCCACTTTGCCATTCTTGAGCAATTTTCTGGGTTTTTTGTAGAAAATGGTTGTGTTCACATGAAGAAGCTTCACGTACTCTATCAACTTTGTCTACTGCTCTCACTGTTTGTGCTGAGAATGATTATTGGATAATAGACTCAGGAGCTACGAATCATATGACAAACAAACTTCAAAGTTTACATGATTTTAAACAATTGCCTATTCCTTCAAAAGTGTCTCTTGCAAATGGCCATGGTGCCTCTATTTTGGAAAAAGTAAAAATTGCATTGCTTTCTAATCTTATAAAGTCAGTTGCTTTGTATGTTCCTTCATTTCCCTTTCTAGCTTTTATCTGTTGGAAGAATACAAACACCTTAAAATGTCTTGTTATATTTTCTCTTTATAATGTCATATTCCAAGATATCATCA
>NW_004442159.1:0-2300 GCF_000184155.1 Fragaria vesca subsp. vesca
CCACCTAATAGTACTTCAATCTCTATAATACTAGAAGCAACTTCCAGTATTAAACACAAACAATAATGAAGTAAGCAGGAAACCAGGAAACAATCTCTCTATATAGACTCCTATCAAGATTACTAATCTCCAAACCCACCTAATAGTACTTCAATCTCTATAATACTAGAAGCAACTTCCATCCAAATTAAACACAAACAATAATGAAGTAAGCAGGAAACCAGGAAAGAGTGAACAAGATTGACTTCATCAGTGATGAGATCATTTGCAATAAGTTAAGAGTGCTGTGCAGTAGTCAGTTCTGGCAACTAGCATAATCTCAGATTAACTAAACCCATTTTTTCTCTCTTAATTGTAATTAACTTGAGAGAAAATCTGACCTCAAACAATATTATTTCTTGGAAAGAAATAATTGTTAAGTTAAAGAAAGATTGAAAAGGAAGATTATGGAAAAGGCACTAGCTAGCTGGAAACATGTCAAGCAACCGCCACGTGTAAAATTGAACTGAAAAGTTGAATGGATTATGATCCACTCCTGGCCTTGTTTATATGTCGCTGCTTTGGAAAAAAAAACTGGGAAAAAAGTGCGTCTTGATCTTCAAGAGGCTAGGGACCTTTCCAAAGTTTTAAAATTCAAAGTTGAATAACAAAGCATAGCAACACCTAGCACACTTGAACACCTTCGTTCATCGTTTACATGATAAGAATGGAGACCATAAAGTACTCTCTTTCTCAAATTTACTGTACGTACACAGTAAAAAGGCAAACAAATAAGTGTTGTAACATGCTCATTCTATTTGTTTTCTTCCCGTTTCTTATTCTATGGAATTTTATGAGCTTTTAGCCTAACTTGTATTGTAATGTTAGAAATGGTAGCTAGATTAGCCAAAACTATCAAAGCAAACCAATTTTGGTGATCACCTTTTCCTAACTCATAGTTAAAAATGAGAAATGAACAAGAAACCATAGCATATAAAAACATTGGTTCACAATCTCAAAATCAGAAAGGTTCATTATTTTAAGTATCGAGCATAAATTCTCGGGTTTGAACTCCCCACTCAATTAAGCATATCATAAGAACATACTAATGCAAATTCTGTCGGTCGAGTTATATATACATGCAGAGGACTCAAACTCATAACAAACTTAACGAAAGGCCATGCGCTCGATCAGATAATCTTCATAAGGCATTAAGTATTGATAATACACACAGCCTTCAAACAACTAGAAAATATATACAATACACACAGTAGCCAAAACTAAACCATTATCCTTAAGACATTAGGTATTGATACTTACATAATGCTCAACAGCTTTAGGTTGGTTGATGTCGTATGTCACCGGGTACACGTCAACCACCGGTAATGAAGCACCCTTATCCCTTAGCTCGGCCACTCGGTAAATGATAGGTGTCACATCCCGGTTCTTAAGTCAATTTGCGGTTATTTACTTTTGGGTTACTTTGACATTTTACCGTTTTAAGTAACCGTTTACTATTTAAGACTCCAAAAGTTGACTTTTTCTTCCGTTTGGAATTCAGGAAAACTTCCTTCATGAAAGTCGTAGAGGATGTTAAACGGAGTTTGTGGACACGCGGCATGCTTAAAACAGAGTTCGTATGAAGAAGTTATGGTCTAAAAACGAAAGTTACTATATTCGTAAAAAACGGTAAATTCTAGTAGGCTTTATTTTGTGGGTGTTTTAAGTTTGGACCAGGTGAAGAGTGGGTCAAAGCCCAACTCTCACTCTCTCTCTTCCTCCCTTCTCTCCTTTCTCTCTCGAGTCCCCCGAGCTCTCCCTCCCACCGAAGACTTCAGCTCCGTCTGCCGCCGCCGTCCGGCCACTACAGGCCGTCGGACCACCTCCGTTCGGACCCCTGCTGTCCCCTATCTCATTCTGGGCTGGTGACCGCGCCTGGGACGCCACCGATTGAAAGGAATCCCGTCCGAGCTGCCGACTGCTCCTTCGCCGGAGCTCCTACCTCCGGCCACCATAGCTCATGTAACTTGGCTCATCTAGTAGCTCTCATCAAGGTTAGTGATCCCTCAAAAGGAATCGACTTAATTCGATCTTGGTGTGGAGATATGTTTAATTGAAATTCTAGGGATTTATGGAGGTTTTGGTTCGATTACCCTAGTTAAACTTAGAATTGGACTAAGTGCTAGTTATGAAAGTTGTTGTGCTTGATGAGATGATTATTCTGTTAAATTTTGGGAGGCAATGGACGCCGCCTGAGTACGGCCGCCGGCCGCCGCTGCCGGCGGAGCAAGCGGTGGCGCCGGCACTTGGAGGTTTTTTTC
>NW_004442159.1:2320-5370 GCF_000184155.1 Fragaria vesca subsp. vesca
TTTTCCGAGCATATATTATAACTTCGGCATATGAAATGATCTTGGAAATTATTTGAGATTGATGCATGCATTAAATGTTGGTCATAATTTATGGATTTGAGCTCGAACTGATAATTTGAGATTTGAGTTTGGATTTTCTTTATGATTTCCGGATTTGAGATTATATCCAGATTTGCATATTGCCTGGTTTTCGAAAGGTGAAAATTATTTAAATTAATTATTTCATCGAGCATTCTAACGTGTGGGACACGTCATCGAATTTAATTATTTTCTTTACTCTTTGAATTCTTTGAGTACGGTTGGGAATCGTACTTATGCTTAAGTTATGAGTTTCGGGGAAACTCACATGGACTTATGTTTCTTTATTTATGCCATACTTGTTGGATCGTTATTATTCATGCTAGCATGTTGTTCCGCCTTTCGAGGCGATGTAGCTTCCACGTTTTAAGTGGGGTTACTCAAGCCCTTTCAGCCTTCGGGTGATGTGATGTAGTCGACGACATCACGCAAGCCCTGCACTTTCTCTGTTATCATGACATGGAAGTGTAGGGAGTATGGGAGTACTTTGCCTGGGAGGCAACTGAGTCTGGGAGGCTCACTTGTATGGTTAAATTGGTTTACTATTTATTGTTGTTTTGACTAGCGGGGCTAGTCCATTATTTTGGTATTTTCTTCAATGAAGGTTAGTATTTATCTTTGTCAATATTTTGACTAGCGGGGCTAGTCCGTTTCTTTGGGATTTTCCTTATGAAGGTTTTATCAACACTTGCATGCAACAGATTTCTTGATTATTAGAAAATGGGAAAATAATTAAGTTTGGTTAGTTATGTTGCGATCAGTTATTTGTTTATTTTTCGTCCACTCACTCTAACGTTTTTATATTACTTTTCCCTGGGCCTTTCGGTTTCAAATGCCTAGTGTGCAGGCTAAGTTTTAAAGGAGGTCGAGCGTACATGGAGTTGAGGCATAGTCAGAGGCTGCTTCCGCATATTCTTTATTCATTGTTTTTCGTTCAACTTTAGATATGCTCTGAAAGTCCAATAGTAAATTATTAATAGTCCTTATTTTTGGTTGTGGGATTATTAGAGTTGAGTAATTGTTATTGGGAGATGTGTTGATCTTGGGGAGCAGGAAGGCTCCAGGTGTTGAGGCTGGTTTGTTTGGTTATAGAAGTGCTAAGTTGGATTTTTCAGGTAAGGGTTGTCCATTTTCAAGGAAGGTTATGCCGAATTTTCGGTAAATTTTCCTTGAAGGTGGACCCCGCAGGATTTACCTTGGGTTTCAGGGTGAAATTCGGGGTGGGCCCTGTCAATAGGTTTCCTCCCTGAGTGGTGCTCCAACTCTTTCTTATCACGGTTGTTGGAGTTGGCAACCAATCGTCTATGCACAAGACAAAGTACATGATTAAAAGAGGGCGTAAAAATAACTCCCTAAAAATCCCTTTTTTTAGTTACAACCCAAAAATACTATGAACACCTACCACAAAGCTTCCTAAACTAGCTGCAAGTTTTCTCTTCTAGTACTTGGCAGACTAAAAGAAGAGAAGTCAACAAAAAGTTACATTGCAGTCACTACTCATCAAGTGGCTGTATGAAACTAAGTTGAGCAGCTAGAACTAGGATCAAAGCCTCCTATACTTCTTAGTTTAACGTATATGCACATAAAGAAGCTCATAAGCACAAATTTTCAAGTCATTCAGAGTCCTAAATCCCACTCAAACTCGAATTCAAATCAGCTGCTCTCAACAAAATCCATATATGTCTACTATAAAATATAGAACTCTTTAACCAAATTATATGTATAGCAGTTCAGCTCCAATGCCAAATTATATTCATACACCAGTAAAAGATAGTATTCCATACAATAAACCAATGACTTTCACATCCTCCATTATTGGTTTCACAATACTGGTGAAACGAAGTGACTTATCCCAATATAGGGTTTTGCTTCTTATATTAGTAAAAGGCTACAACCAGTAAACATATAATGCATCTTGCTTCATTCTTTGCAGGATGGAATGTTACAATATTCTGTCTAAAGTAATCGCAATCAATATTATCACAGAAAAACAATAGTACCGTACCCAAATATACCCAATCAAGCGACGAAGTATGGTACGTAAACCATTATAACTACACACTGACAGAGTAACATGATCCTACCTCATAGAGGATCTGAACACATTTGATACAATCAGACTTTCATAAATTATATCAGTTATCCATTTCAGAAACTAAATCCACTATGTCCATCTAGTGGAATCCTCAAATAAATAAGGTATCACATACACAGTCAGCACCAGCTATCAATATTCCATGCTTGTCAGCAAAGTAGGGTAAATTTTAAAAAGAACTTGAAATATTCAAACAAACATTACCTACATACAGTAGAGTAAGCCCTCAAAGTATAGACTAAGATACACACCTTAGCAATTACCCATTCACAAATTTATGACACAAAAAGGGATCAATCCATAGTTGACAATAAAGCAAAAGGTCCATGAAAAGTCTAATCATGTAAAACAATAGCAATACCACCCCACGTCAACTAACAACTCAACATTTAGTGTATAATTATCACTTCAAATGATAACAAGAAATTACATACCAACACTACCAGGACAAGCACTTTAGCCGACAAAAATTTTCGTCGGCCTGTCAGCTTAATTCGTCGGTTAAGATCTTAGCCAACGACCTTTCGTCGGCTAAGATTTCGTCGGGAAAAGGTCGTCTGTGGTGACTTTAGCCGATGACACATGTAGAAGTCGTCGGCTATAGTCCAGAGTTTAGCCGACGAAAAAAATGTCGTCGGCTATAGTCCAAACTTTAGACAACGAAAAAATGTCGTCGGCTATAGTCCAGACTTTAGCCGACGAAAAAAATTTAAGGTATTCGTCGGCTATAGTCTAGCGTTTAGCCGACGAAAAACATGTCGTCGGTTATTTCTCCGACTTTAGCCGACGAAGAATTTAAAATATTCGTCGGCTAAAAGTTTGTAATTAAAAAATAAAAAATAACTAAAGCCGACGAAATATAGTCTATTTCGTCGGC
>NW_004442159.1:5662-7272 GCF_000184155.1 Fragaria vesca subsp. vesca
CCAAAATTTCTGAATTACCATTCTAAGCAAGCTGCAAAATACACCAAAACAATTCCATATAACCAACAATAAGCACATAAAACTATATAATTCATCAACTACACAAAATCTAAATCGTCTAAATTAATATCCGCTTCTGGGGGCTGCTGCGGAGGTTGCTGCGGAGGTTGCGGCGGCTGGGGTAGCGGTATAGCCGTAGGCATGGGCGGAGCCGGAAGTCCCTGAAGCTGGGCAGCTGTAAAGTCCTGCATGTACTGGAACATCTGCTGCTGCTGGGCCTGCCGGATGGCATGTATCTCGGCAACATAGGCTGCCTGCGTGGCATTATAGGCTGCCTGCGAGGCATTATAGGCAGCCTGAGCAGCTTGCTGTTCTCGTAGTCTCTGAACTTTCGACTCTAGCTGAGTCGTCCTGGTGGTCGTGGACGTGGTCCTGCTGCTGGTCGAGGCTGCCTTTCGTTGAAATCCTGGAGTGGTCTTTAGGACCCCCTCGCCTTTCTTTCCTAGACCCTGGCAGTAGAAGTTGTTTGCTCTCGGTGGGAAGGCTGTGCCCATGATCCTCGCCCCAATCGTTAGATCCGAAGTGTCGATTCGGGACATGGCTTTGGACATCTCTTTCTCCTGCGTGTCCGGCCATGTCTCCCTCACTATAGCACTCATCACCTCGTCACTAGCCTCCCTCACCTTCGCCTATATGGATAGGAAAAAAATTATTAATTAACATTTTGACATATATATAAGTAAATTTAAAAATTTAAAAACGTAAGATGATTTACAATATCCTCCTGGGAGTCAGGATATGCCTTCTCGTACGTATAGACGTACCGGTTGACTTCTGGATGTTCCCTGGCCGCTTTGTCCATGAAGATAGCGAACGGTCTAGAACTGCCATGATGGTTCCTTGTGTTGCATTGCCGGTTCTGAGAGTTCGCTCGGGAAACGGCCTTCAAAGAAAAAAATAAATTATTAGTAAAATATTTAAAAACGGACGTACTTAATGACAAATTAACTAATTAATTTTTTTAAATACCTGTTTACGAGGGTTGTTGAATTCTGATGTCAGAAGCCAAAACGCCACTCGTACTCCCTGTACTAGAACTCAGCAGGGGTACCAGAACGTGCGTTCCCGTGCGTAGTCCAGTGGATCCGCAACTCGTTCTTCCACTCCTTGTACCTACAAATACAACAAAAATATTAGAAATATTATTAATATCACATACAATTTTGTTTTTCATTAACTTCCCAACGTACCTTCCCCCATGCACAAGGTCGGCCCAGCTGTCCTTCAGGTGCCCGGGAACCTCAAACCACACCTGCATTTAACCGTTTATTGGTTTAGTTTTTCGAGAAATCAACAATGTAATACATAATATTATTTTATAAACTCACCGACATCGCGTTGTGGACCATGTCCTTAACCTCCTGCGGGACCTCGCCCCAGTCTGACCACAACATAGGGACTCTATCCCTAATGAGCGCTCCCACGCGGCCGGAGTACGTCCTCGACTTCCCGCCCGATACTATGTGGCCATCCCCGTCAGTATTGATGACGATCCTCCCCACGGTACCCACGATCTTCTCGAGAGCCTTCCCTGTGACGGGGCCTCTCTT
>NW_004442160.1:0-1177 GCF_000184155.1 Fragaria vesca subsp. vesca
AGGCCGTCGGACCACCTCCGTTCGGACCCCTGCTGTCCCCTATCTCATTCTGGGCTGGT
Source organism: Fragaria vesca subsp. vesca (assembly GCF_000184155.1). Classification (NCBI taxonomy): domain Eukaryota; kingdom Viridiplantae; phylum Streptophyta; class Magnoliopsida; order Rosales; family Rosaceae; genus Fragaria; species Fragaria vesca. Next base: position 60 of record NW_004442160.1, read on the forward strand.
GACCGCGCCTGGGACGCCACCGATTGAAAGGAATCCCGTCCGAGCTGCCGACTGCTCCTTCGCCGGAGCTCCTACCTCCGGCCACCATAGCTCATGTAACTTGGCTCATCTAGTAGCTCTCATCAAGGTTAGTGATCCCTCAAAAGGAATCGACTTAATTCGATCTTGGTGTGGAGATATGTTTAATTGAAATTCTAGGGATTTATGGAGGTTTTGGTTCGATTACCCTAGTTAAACTTAGAATTGGACTAAGTGCTAGTTATGAAAGTTGTTGTGCTTGATGAGATGATTATTCTGTTAAATTTTGGGAGGCAATGGACGCCGCCTGAGTACGGCCGCCGGCCGCCGCTGCCGGCGGAGCAAGCGGTGGCGCCGGCACTTGGAGGTTTTTTTTTCAGGTTTTTGAGTTTGTTATAATGAGAGGAGTCTAATGAAGTATAGTTTGGAATTTTTGGAGGAGTTTTGTTAAGGTTTGAGATTTTTAAAATATTAAGGATTTGCCGGTTATTAGAATGAAAATCCGGCCGTTGAATTTCCTTGGTATTTAGCCTGGAATGTTAGAATTGATGATTTGAGGTTGTGGTGGAGTTTGATGTGAATCCGGTGAGTTTAACCCTAATAAGAGTAGAGGGTTAAACGGAAGAGAGTTATATATTTTTATTCACGTAATTATTTTCCGGAATTAAAGTTTGGTCCTAAGCATGGTTGTTGTGCCAGGATTCGAGGAGACCCCACTTGAGTGGTGATTCGGAATTCGTCAGGCTTAGGCCTAAATCTGTGAGTGGACATTTTGGTTTTTATTTAATATGCATGCAAGATTTTCTAAATTAGTATTTTATTTTCCGAGCATATATTATAACTTCGGCATATGAAATGATCTTGGAAATTATTTGAGATTGATGCATGCATTAAATGTTGGTCATAATTTATGGATTTGAGCTCGAACTGATAATTTGAGATTTGAGTTTGGATTTTCTTTATGATTTCCGGATTTGAGATTATATCCAGATTTGCATATTGCCTGGTTTTCGAAAGGTGAAAATTATTTAAATTAATTATTTCATCGAGCATTCTAACGTGTGGGACACGTCATCGAATTTAATTATTTTCTTTACTCT
>NW_004442161.1:0-3504 GCF_000184155.1 Fragaria vesca subsp. vesca
CAGGTTCTTTTGTCTTATAATTTAAGTGTGTTCTGATTACAGTAAGGAGGAGCTGAACTTAGTGTGGAAAAGAAAGGGTCTGGGTACTTGGGAATCTACCATGTATTGTCTCTACCTGTATGAGGGTTTGAACTTTGAAGTAAGGGAATGTACAAAGGGTTCGCTTTTGTAAATTACTTGAATCTGCTATCGATTATACAAAATGCCATTTTGTGAGGATAAATGCAGACTAGTTAGTGGTAATTGAGTAGCAAACCCAATTTACTGAATCATGTTAATGAGTTAGACACTAGCAAGATGAGTCCAGTACAACGACCAACTCTGCTGGCAAGTGTTGTTATTTCCTCTCATGTCATTTGCGTGATGTGGAGTCCCATGAGTACACGAGAATTTCTTTATTGATTCACTAGGTGCCGATTCATAAGCATATAACATATGCACAAGCAATGCTCATTTACCCCAGTACTTGACCAAACTATACTTAACAAGCTGCTTCAGAATGTAGTTTGCCCAAAGACCTTGTACCTGATGGTGATGAGTAACCTGAAAACGGTTATAATGAAAATAGTACAAATTTCTCCATAAGAGGCTTTTGACAGATGAGGGTTGCAGTCTGATCCTTTATGTTGAAACCAAAGGGGGAATAAGAATGACATACACAAAGTGTTCTATAAAAAGCTAGAATCTGAATGCAAGATATTGGCTTGTATATTTTGTATTCATTTAAGTTGGTATTCTTAAACATACATCCTGATTGCATGTACTGAGATTTTCCTTCCGTCTTTTCTTTCCAATGCTGGTCTTCACTGACCAGGAACAAAAATGAAAGAATTATACAAAAATGTGAAACACTTGTTCTGAACCTAATTACAAAATACCCTGTATGCAAATGTTGTCCACAACTTGCTCAGCAGGATTCAAGGATTTCCATGGACAGGCAAATTGTCTCACATAAGGCAAACCGGTTTATAATCTTCAAGAAACTGAACTTTTGGTGGGAATAGTATCCTGATTTGCATATTTCTTTAAGCAGTTATCATCTCCTACCCCTTCAGGTATCATCTCCCAACCAGCTAACTCTTCGCGTCTAACACATCCAACTAGTTCAACACAAGCTTTGCATACATTAGACCATAATTAGTTGAAACAATAAACACAAGATGTGCCACTAGAAAATGACAAAGTGAGAACAAAACTTTAAAGAACATAAACTTTGAATACCTAAAAGTCTTGAAATCGGCTAGTATTAGGGAAACTAGATGTCAGTGATTCCATCCACCGCATAAATTTCCCGATAGAAGTCTTCCATTGGTTTTATTGTAGCCTCCTCTGGAACCTTACCAGCAACATCAATCCAAAGACGTCATTCGAAAGAAAAACTCTAGTCATTAAAAAAAATACTATTCCAACTCAACATTTACAATTTTGCATGCTAGACTCATGACAACAACACAGCAGCAACAACAAAAAACTACATCAAATATGAACCTAAACCGAATCCAAAAGAAAAAAATGAAAAAGCATTGGTAACACTAGTACTAGAAAATCAAGATTCAATTTTTGCAGGGACAGAGACCAAGATCCCACTAAGTACACATTTTTGGTATACAATTAAGCTAGTTGACCAATCCTTCACCTCAAAATTGACATATTAAAATTTGCAGCTTTCTAGTTAAGTTATACCAGTTCTTCCAATACTAAAAATCTTTAGGCTCTAATTATCAAGACTAAAATTTGAAATCCAAATCATAAACAATACTATAAATCCTCAAACTCCAATTCTCAAGACTAAAACTTAAAAACCAAATCATGAACATGTTTATACCAAATGGGTATTGGAAATTTGAACTGAAACCGAAGTTTACAAGGCTCAAACCTCTAATGGGCCTTGATGCGTTTGATACCATTGACGAGCACAGACGACCATGGCTGGTGCATAGTTAGACACATGTTTATGTAATTCCCAGGAGAAGGTCCTCCTCCTTATGTATTGGAAAGAAAGAGTAGCTCATAACCGGTTTTTTTTTTTAGGCGCCACACATCTCTTAAAGGCCATCTGGATCAGCAATCTGGTATGTGAGCGAGATACTCTAAAAGCCGAATTGAATGTAAAACTTGTTAACTAGTGTTGATACCAATTTTTGCCCAACAACTAGAAAACATATTCATGATTCATCGGTTCATAGACAAAACCAAAACTGGGAGTGAATCGGTGGCAATTCTCGATTATAATTTGTTTAGTCTAGCTTTTAGTGTTTTGGAGAAATACGCTAGCAAAATCAGGGGACAAACACTTTTAGCGAATATGAAGCTTGCGCAATTCTAATATTTGGAAAGAGAAGGAACCTGAATCAGATTGTACTGGGTTTCCGGCGATGGCTACCAGTGATTGGATACGACTCTTGATCTCCTTGCGATGAGATTCGTTGCTAAACTCTCTGGATTTCCGATTAAGTCTCTGGACTGTATCTTCGAATCCTTAAGAAATGATTCGACTCTTCTCTCTCGACAACGAGCTGCATAAGCCATTTGGGGAGGATGAAGGTCTATGATCAAATCCATCCAACTAGTAGGAGGACGAAGGTTTAGAGATGCATTTTGGGGATCGATCACGGGAAAAATCTCGGTTCTGCCCTTACGTCTCGCAGTAAAATCAAGCAGTTACCGTGGCGTCCTGAAATTACATAACTACCACTCTGTTAACGTCTCCGTCTGGAGTACGGTACTACTCGTGTATTCCAGTTTTTGCCTCAAGTCAGTACCCCAAAACAAGTTTCTTAAGATACAAAATTTCAAGAGTTTCGAAAAGATTTGAACCTTTATGATTTGTTTGTAACAAGCAATTGGACAAGAATTTGATAATATATCGGAGCTAGCCCGTGTTTGTCAACAATAGAGAATTAAGAATTGTATTAAATGAGTTGCAGTCCAAAATAAAACTTGACACCTTTACGTATGAGAACGACACTAAAAATCGTGGCCTCATAGAAGTGTGGAAGCATGTGTTATAGACACCAAAACCTAATCTCCGCTTCGCATTAACTTCATCATTCTTTCTCACTCGTACCATTCTTGTCTTCTTACACTTCAACTTCCTTCAATAGCTCTTTCTCGGATTCAATTTCAATTTTTTTTTCTTGCACCGAATATTCTCCTCTTCAACTCCTCTACCCTTTTCTTTTCTCTATCTTTTGTAATTCATTTTTCTTCAAAATTATTTGTTCATGGGTGTAGTCTACTAAGATCTTTATCAATATTTCCTAAATATAGTAATCAATTTTACGGTTGTGCTTTTTATTTTAGAAACTTTCATGTAAGTTACATTCTCAACATTTTCTTCCACACAAGTCCACCCTAAATTTTTCACCCACATAAGTTCACTTTGTGGCCCAAATCCAATGGGTTAGTTTTAGGCTATACCTAAAATATCCTCAGCTCTATCTCAACCAAAACCATCACATATTCTCCGTCTCTTTCATCAAAGAAACTCTCTCTCTCTCTCTC
>NW_004442162.1:0-1055 GCF_000184155.1 Fragaria vesca subsp. vesca
ACAAATGCAAACACAACCAAAAACACGAGCAGGAAGATTATGAAAGGAAGATAAAGAGACATAAGAAGCTAGTACCTCAAATGGTACCTTTCCCAGGAGGACACTAGATGGAAGACGATTAATAAGATGGGTAGATGCGATGATAGCATCACCCCACAGATCCTTAGGACAATGTGCACTGAAGAGAATACAACGAGCCATATCAAGTAAGTGACGATTTTTCCTTTCAGAGACCCCATTTTGTTCAGGTGTGTAAGGACACGTTTTCTGGTGGATAATCCCATGTGTTTGCAGAAAAGACTGAAAGACACGGTTTACATATTCCCCTCCATTATCAGAGCGAAGAACTTTAATTTTGGCATTGTACTGTTTTTGGACTTCGGAAGAAAAGGCTTGAAAAGCCGGAAAAACCTCATCTTTAGTTTTAAGAAGAACAACCCAAGTAAGACGTGTACAATCATCAATAAATGACACATAATATCGCATACCTGACACAGTAGGTTCTTTTGAAGGTCCCCAAACATCAGAATGAATTAATTCAAAAGGAACGACACTTTTATTAGAAATACGAGGTGAATAGGTTGAGCGATGACTCTTGCCCAAAACACATGTTTCACAATGTAAGACTGACTCATCCACACCAATAAACAAAGAAAGCATGGATTTCTTCATAACACTAAAAGATGGATGCCCTAAGCGACGATGCCACAACCAAACTTCACTTAGCCTGTCAGAAGTTGACATTAAAGCGGTCCGTGGCTGTGCGCCTGGTTTCTCCCCCACATAAGTCTGGTCCAGACGAAAGAGCCTGCCCCTCAAGTACCCCCGACCGAGTAACTCCCCAGTGAGAAGATCCTGAAAAATCACATACATAGGAAAAAAGGTCACAGAGCATTTGGATTCAACATTTAACTGTGAGACAGATATTAAATGATGAGATAAAGCAGGTACGTATAACACATTTTGTAGCACTATTGTGGGAGTGATACAAACTGACCCTTTTCCTAACACAGGGAAGGCTTCACCATTAGCATTAGTAACATATGGTACTGGTG
>NW_004442163.1:0-1111 GCF_000184155.1 Fragaria vesca subsp. vesca
CATTGGACCGTATAAATTACGTATTTTGGCCGGACCTTCAACTGAAAATAGTTTCAAATTGATGAGACGCAACAAGTCGTANAAAAATTTTACGGAAAATAACCACCGAAGATAGGGCTAACCCATAGGGAGAAAGAATGGAAAAATGCATTGACCGCAACTATCGGGACCGAGACTTTACCGGAATATCGTGATTTTTCAACTGTAGACGTATTTCACCATTCTGGTCATATCTTATTTCATGACTTTTTTATGTTTGAAGGTTCTACGTATAGTTTGTTTTTGAAACAGAACATTTACTAGACACTCGGTAAACAAGTTATACAACATTAGTAGGCATGTTGTGATTGTGATGATCAAACTTGAGAAACAAAAATCTGACCGTCATGATAAAATACATGTATGAGAAAAAATTCAACTTGATCTGACAAGGTTAAGGGCTCGATCTGGACGGTCAATCCCGTAAATTAAACCCCTAAACGCACGGAAAAGGTCATTGGATCGTCTAAAGTATGTATTTTGGCCGGACCTTCAACTGAAAATAGTTTCAAATTGATGAGACGCAACAAGTCGTATATTAGGGTATTCATCGGCTAAGGTTTAGGGTTTAGGGTTTAGCCAACGAAATATTAGGGTATTCGTCGGCTAACCGCATCTTAGCCGACGAATTATGACTTGTTTCGTTCAAATAAGATGGTTTTAGCCGATGAAATATACTATAATTTGTCGGCTAAGATGGTTTAAGTCGACGAATTATGTAATATTTCGTCAGCTAAAGTATAAAAAATACAATTATGTGCTCGCAAAAGCCTTTTCCATTTTGTCCACCCAAGTATAAGCATCAAGGGGTCCCTTGGCACCCTTGAACTCTCTTGCTCCAACCTCATAAACTTCTCTCATCTTCACTGCATGAGGGTGTGGAGCTCGATCTATAACATCCCTCAGCATATTTCCAATATCATCAACCAGTCCCCTGACCTCATTGCCCTCATCGGCATCGGTCGAAGTAGCCACACGGGGTTGTTGTGGGCGCCTAGGAGGCATAGTACCTGAGGAAGAAGAAATTTAGTAGTCCATAAACAAGACTAACACAATAATCACATATACCCAA
>NW_004442164.1:0-1011 GCF_000184155.1 Fragaria vesca subsp. vesca
AGACTCTATAATATATGTATGTATTTACACTCGTCCATACTCCCTATATAAATTCATGGGTCTATATAGGGCTACTACGCTCGCGTCCAACGCTCACGTCACGCCTTAATGCGGTGCTACACTACGCCATCAAGGTGGACAGACGGGTGTATAAATATGTGCCCATACCCCCTATATGAATTAAACACTCATATAGGGCTACTACGCTTACGTCCAACGCTCACGTCACACCATAATGCGGCTATATGCTACGCCATTAAGGTGGACAGACACATATGGCTAGCTAGCAGTTTCTATACATACTCTCTCATAAATACATATTTATATTTACCGAAAATCCCATTTTCGGTAACTCTCTCAAAGAAATAAAAGCGTCAAAATTAATTGACGTCAAAACTCCAACAAAAGGAAATGTTCAATCATGAACCATAGCATGCATATTATTTCAAATAAAAGTCCACTCACGAATTAGGCCTAAGCCTGATGTCAATCTGGGGTCTCGTCTGCTCGAGCCTCTTCACGTCCTGTTCCAAATATAATATTAATTTCCCAACCAATAATCCAATATTTAATCAAAATAGGCAAAATTACCCGAGAGCCATAATTACGCTCATCATTGCCTTACTTCGATATTCTTACATCGGAACAATCCGAACTTAAATATCATACTCAACAGTCGTAAATACAACCTCCCCAAAATACGACTTAAATCCTACGGCCGGATTCTACATTAATTAACCGCCAAAAATACCAAACTTCGGAAATTCACAAACCTATCCAAATCTCATCCAAAAATTCCATAACTCACTTCAATAAACTCCCCTTAATATTCCAAATTTAACAACATTAAAATCTCCCAACCGGCGGCGGCGCCGGCGGCGGCTCCGCCGGCAGCGGCGGCCGGAGGTCAATTCCGGCGACCTCCAAACCTATGAATTTAACAGCATCTTCCTCTCATCAAGCTCTACAACTTTCATAACTAGCACAAACTACCAATTCCAAGCCTAACTA
>NW_004442165.1:0-2310 GCF_000184155.1 Fragaria vesca subsp. vesca
CCGCCAAAAATACCAAACTTCGGAAATTCACAAACCTATCCAAATCTCATCCAAAAATTCCATAACTCACTTCAATAAACTCCCCTTAATATTCCAAATTTAACAACATTAAAATCTCCCAACCGGCGGCGGCGCCGCCGGCGGCTCCGCCGGCAGCGGCGGCCGGAGGTCAATTCCGGCGACCTCCAAAACCTATGAAATTTTAACAGCATCTTCTTCTCATCAAGCTCTACAACTTTCATAACTAGCACAAACACCAATTCCAAGCCTAACTAGGGCAATCGACTAAAAACATCAAAAACACCATAAAACTTCCACTTCAAATTTCTCCTTACCTAGCTCAAGAGGGAGTGAGTCCTTTTAGGGCAAGGTTGCTGGGTTGGAGGGCTACAAAACCATACCAAGCTTGCCCGGATTGGTGGCCGGAGGAGGAAGTTCCGGCGAAGAAACCAATTCGGCAGACGAAGCTTTCGGGCGGCACCGCTCACTCACGGCGGCGTTAGGGCTCCTCTCACCGGTCCAGGAAGGTTGCTGGGTTGGAGGTCGATCGATTGGGACCGGTGTGGCGGTCTGGGGCGGCCGGACGGCGGCGGACGGCGGTGGAGAACTTTCTGGGTGGAGAAAGGAGAAAACCGGGTGGGAAGAGAAGAAAAAATCGGGAGGGAGAGAGAGAGAAAGGAAGAAGAAATGGGTTGGGCTCGGCCCAGCCGACCCAACTCTCCTTTTAACCCATAATTCCAAAATTCAACACCCCGAAAAATAATACCCGAATAAAAATTACCTTTTACTAGCTAAAATTTACTATTTTTACCGTCGCCGTATAATCCCCATACGAATTATCCTCCGCAGATAATCGTCCCCGAAACCCCTCTAGGGACCAATTAAACTATTTACTCAATGATCGAGACGGTAAAATTCTTATTATAATCACGCTAGTAAATAAGGTAAAAATATAAGGGTCGGGATGTGACATACCATGAGGGATGTGTAGTGCAACCAACCCAAGAAGCGTTCAAGGTTGAATCGGCTAGTGGTTAGCTGAATTCACGAACAAGGCTTCGAAAAGTGTCCCATGTTGTAAGAACTTAGAAACAAGAGAGGGAATAGGTCTAGACTAGTTCGGGACTAGGAAGGATAGCACTGTGGTAGTGTATCACTAGAACTATTATTCTTGTAAGAAGTTACTTCAACTTAGTGGAAGTTTTTGTCTCTCAAGAGTTAGAGACATGCAGTTTTTCTCCCTGCATTCAGGGTTTCTGCGAGTAAAAAACATCCTTGTGTTGTTTCTTTATTTGCTGCAATTTACTTTCTGCAAACTCGTATCTTGTGATTCTGGGATAGCACAAGTCATTACTATCCTCGGATACAGAAGACAACGAAAATTTCAAAAAGGCCTATTCACCCCCCCCTCTAGGACCTTTAAGTGGTACCAGAGCAGTTCCTAGCCTTTGCTAGTAAGATCCTCGGGTTTTAAAATGGGTGATAGAGGCACCTCTGTGAACTGTCCTCCACTGTTTGAGGGAACACTACCAGGACAAGCACTTTAGCCGACGAAAATTCTTCGTCGGCCTGTCAGCTTATTTCGTCGGCTAAGATCTTAGCCGACGAAGGTTCGTCGGCTAAGATTTCGTCGGGAAAAGCTCGTCTGTGGTGACTTTAGCCGACGACACACGCATAAGTCGTCGGCTATAGTCCAGACTTTAGCCGACGACATTATTTCGTCGGCTATAGTTCAGACTTTAGCCGACGACATTACTTCGTCGGCTAAAGTGTAGACTATAGCCGACGACTCATGCGTGTGTCGTCGGTTATCTGCAAAACTTTAGCCGACGAATATTTTAAAATATTCGTTGGCTAAAGTTTGTAATAAAAAAATAAAAAAGACCTATGGCCGACGAAATATAGTATATTTCGTCGGCTTTATATGTATTTAGCCGACGAATTAAAGCATATTTCGTCGGCTAAAAGTTATTTTAAAAAAAATAAAAACTTTAGCCGACGAATTAAGGCTTTTTTCGTCGGCTATAAGTCCATTCCAGTAAAAAAAAAAACCCTGAAATTTCTGAATTACCATTCCAAGCAAGCTGCAAAATACACCAAAACAATTCCATATTCCATATAACCAACAACAAGCACATAAAAGTATATAATTCATCAACTACAGAAAATCTAAATCGTCTAAATTAATATCCGCTTCTGGGGCTGCTGCGGAGGTTGCGGCGGCTGGGGTAGCGGCATGGGCGGAGGCATGGGCGGAGGCGGAAGTCCCTGAAGCTGGGCAGCTGTAAAGTCCTGCATGTACTGGAACAT
>NW_004442166.1:0-1148 GCF_000184155.1 Fragaria vesca subsp. vesca
TATAGTAGCTCATGCGATATTTTTTCTGATGTTTCTCAAGTGCAGCAGCTGTCTCATACCTTCTACCGCAGAAATTGCAAACCACTCCATCCTTCTTCTTCTTCTTCTTCTTCTTTTTAGCTTCTTCTTCCACCAGCTCATCATCATCTTCATCCTCCACTTCTTCTTCAACCGTCTCATCATCTTCATTTACCACTTCCTCCACCAGCTCATCATCATCTTCATCCTCCACTTCTTCAACCACCTCATCATCTTCATTCACCGCTTCCTCCACCAGAAAATCACCACCCACCACTTCTTCTCCATTCACCGCCTGCTCTTCCTCCACGATCACATGTGCTTCTTCTTCTTCATTTTCCCTTAAGTGCGCTTCGAAGGCCTCATCATTAAGGAACCCAGTCAAGCCACAATGTCGGCAAATCGCATACCCCTGAAAATCAACAAGTACTGATTTACAATGAAATGTAAAAATTCCGAACCAGTTCCGTAAAGTAAATTAACCAACCAAATAGACTAAGATCAGACAAACAAAAACTCCAACTCAAACTTAAAGAAAATAGAGTAAAGAAGAATCACCAAAACAGAGCTGAGGGAGTAGCGGGCAGAGTGCAGTCAGTGGAGACCTGAGGGTCAATCTGGGCCTGTGAGTTAATATGGGCCTCCGAGACGGTGATGCCGTGAGAGGCAGAACCGGACGGAGAGCCGGTGGCGGCGGCCTTACAACCACCGTGAGTGCCACTTCCGGTCTCAGATCCAGAGCCTACCGGAGATCGGAAAAAGAACAGAACGACGATCAGAATAGTGAAAATGGCCTTACAACCAAGCTGTAAAACCCTAAATCGGAAAAAACTAGAAAGTATAAACCAAAACGAAACGAACAGGCTGGGATACATGACTACCAGAATCAAACATGGAAGCGGGGGCTAGCTCGGAGGGGAGCGGTGACTCGCCGGCCGGAGAAAACGACATTTGTACGTGAGAGAATCTGAGAGAGAGAGAGTGAGGATCACACACGCTGTATTTCACCTTGCTAGTTGCTACAGCAGAAAAAAGCTCGCTACATCAGTATTTATGGTTTCATCCCGACCAACTTCCACGGTCCCACTCTATAGGCTAAAACAGTCTAACAGTTTTTTATTCAGTTTTTT
>NW_004442167.1:0-1106 GCF_000184155.1 Fragaria vesca subsp. vesca
CTTAAGTATGTTTCGATTCTTGTCTATGAGATTAGAAGTACTTTTGAGCCATGTGTTGAATTGAAGTTTATGATTTATGATCAATGTATTTTAGGTTTTATGCCGTGAGTTTTATGTCCATGTACTTTAAGATTTTCGGTGTATTCTTCTATTTTCATATGTAATTGATACAAGTAGTTGATGTTGCATGTGTTAATCATCCAAGGTTCGACTTTGATACAAGTAGTTGATAAGTTGCATTGTCTTTGTTATTTCACCGATTTTCTACATATGTTTGATTTGGACTTGTGCTTAAACACATCGATTCTTTATGTGATACGTAATTGCATGATTAGTTTATGTGTGTGACCTATAAGCAGAGCACGTAGCCGAGCTTGTTTGTGTCATGATGTTGAATGAAACCGGTAGTCTAATTCAAAGTATGTCTATGTCATAGGAACCACGTAGGAACTTATGTGCATATCAAATATAGGTTGTGTATTTGCTCACAGTGTGGACTTAATTGAGATTAGAGATCGTCTTCTTTGTTCTTGCATGGTTGTTTGGTTGTGTTTGCATGATTGTTGGTTGATCACATGTAAATATGTATAGAGGTAATTTAGGATTTATTTCCAATGTCTATTCCGAAATCATCAAACCTTTAAACCCTATATGCTTATTTCGACATTTATATTAGGTTAGTGGATTTACCCTGTAGTTGGATCCCCGGTTTAGAACGATCCATGCTTGCTTTATACCACGATTGATTTGTTGACAGGGTTAATTGATGCGTGTGCAAATACGTTTTATCAACTAAGGACTCAAATTGACATGCATATATATTAAGTTACCAACATTGAATCCTTAGATGTCTCTCGGCTTAACTAGAAAGCCTTTAAAGAAACCGTGTGATCTAGTTTAAAAAAAGAGAAAATGCCCTAATGCCTAAATATTTAAAACTAAAGCCCATTTCAATTAAAGTCTTATCATTGTGCCCATTCCAATAATTCTTGAGAAAAAGACGTTATTACCCTGTGTTTAATTAAACCCACACAATTCTTATCTCTTTCTTCTTCTTCTTTCTTCCCGATCCATCTGGATTCCTCTCTCTCTCTCTCTCTCTCTCT
>NW_004442168.1:0-1199 GCF_000184155.1 Fragaria vesca subsp. vesca
CAGATATATTGCATTCACAAAACTGAGTCATACATATATATCAGCAAATTTTATAGATATTTCAAGAATTATCATATAATTTGTTTCACTGTTTGCCTCTAGCCATGAACATATATACTTGTTCATTCCATGCACAACTAGCATCTATGCTCAACCAAATTACAACACTCAAACAAAGAAAAGTAAATCACATTCATGAATGGATCTAAATCATAACCAAATAATGTATACAACATACCTTCTCATCAATATAAGCAGCCCAGAATCTGGCAATGGCGCGGTCGTAGGGATCAGAAGGCAGGATGGACGGGCCAGAGGCCCAAGCCTCGTCGATGTACTCCACAATGATAAGAGATTCACAGATGGGTTTGTCGTTATGAATCAGAACCGGGATTTTCTTGTGAACAGGGTTCGATTTGAGCAGAAGCTCGCTCTTGGTTCCCAACATCTCCTCAAGAAATTCGTACTCTACAGACTTGACGTTCAAGGCAATCCGAGCCCTCAACACAAATGGGCTCGGCCATGCTCCTATAAGCTTCACATCATTCTTAGCCATGATCAAAACTTAAACTTATGAACTCTGTTCAGGGTGTTGGGGTGAATGAGAAAACAGGGGAAAACAGTGCACTAATATACGAGTGATTGAGTGAATGGTCAAATAAATTGGATGGGGAGTGAGGTGTGAACGTAATGAAGATTAGGTAGAGTGTGTGAATTGGCAAGGTCGGAGGGGATGAGAATTCAATTTCTATAGACTGGCGTTGCAGTGGTCCTTGCCAAATTTAGTGCAACGTTAACGTTTGTGAAAATGGATGGATGGAAAGAAAGCAGAAGATATCGTGTAACCGTGTATTAGAAAACTGAAGAAATTACGATGCATATTGTCTCGACAGTTACAGAAATAGTCATTTCTACGCTGCTTTCTGATAGGCAGATCGAGGGCGGTGTGTGGTTGTTTGGTGTGGCGAAGAAGATAACACACGTGGAAGAGAAGATTGATGCTTATGAGCTCCGTGGCTGTTATGAATTCCCTCATTCCTTTCCTAGTTATAACATCTGACAAGTAGTTAAACTTCAGTGTTCATTTCCTATTTATAACATCTGAGGAGTCTTAAACTTCAGTTGGTTGATGTTTCCTTTCCTAGTTATAACATCTGACAAGTTTTAAACTTCAGTGTTCATGATTTCAAAAAAAAAAA
>NW_004442169.1:0-1055 GCF_000184155.1 Fragaria vesca subsp. vesca
TTAGTCCATTTGTCATAAAGAACCTGCATACTGGCCTCACACCCGCATTTAACTGTTGAACAACTTTTACGTTTCTTGTTTCCAATCTGCTTGTCACATGCTTCTTCTGCATCTTCCTCATCTTCCTCATCTCTCTCATCTTTCTCTTTAATATGATCCTCTTTCTGAGTTCGCGTGACATGTTTACCTTGATGCGCACATACAAATAATCTATTGGTCACTTCATTTGACCGTGATGTAGACTTTGATGAAGTTCGAATACGCATCCAAAAACCTTCTTGTCGACCGTAATCTTCGTAATATTTTCTAGCTTCTTCCAATGTCTCAAAGACCATTCCAACAAACGGTGATTTTAATTTTCGATTGTCTTGATCAGTCGCTTCATTGCTAGATACTTGGTTCATTGAAAATCCCAGATCGCAATCTTCTGAAGTTAAGTTCATTGTGCCCAGCTTATTGAACTGTACATGATCATAATAAGAGTTAACTTAAAGCCAGTGTCAAGTACTCAAATATTCATATGAAGCTAATACAACAACCTTTCAAACTTGCAAATCAGAAAGAATACAGAAAGAATCTACACAATAGGCCAACAAACTTGCAAATCATACTCTTAGGCTAAACATGAATTGTGTACAGCTTTGTTAATAAACGGCTTAGGCTAGTTTAATTATATATATACTGGTTGTTTCGATGCTTGATTCAAGTTAGTTTTACCGTTTTAGCATGCAGTATATACAAGTATTGAAACACAAAGCTGTATATAACAGACCAATGCACATTTAAAGAAAATAGCAAGAACATGCATTCAAATCATGAAGCTGTATTCAAATTTGTATTTACTTAAGAGACCTACGAAAAAAGAGGCTATTTCGCATGCTTTCAAATTGAAATCATATCAGGTAAGGTCAATTGATTCATGCATCTTTCTCATATATACATGCTTCTTGTGCATGACTGTAGATTAATATGGCATACATCGATCAAGCTTAAACAGAGAAACAAGTGCTCCTTTCTCAATTTTGAGTAAAGAAAGTTCGAACGCGAGTTTCCTT
>NW_004442170.1:0-1002 GCF_000184155.1 Fragaria vesca subsp. vesca
AAGGGCTACAAAACTTTGATGTTTGATGGGGCCTATTTGCATTTAAGATGTGCTTACCATACTATTAACTTAATAGTTAAAGATGGTTTGAAGGAGTTGGAGAATGGGATTGCAGCTATATGGAATTGTGCAAAGTATGTTAGGAGTTTATCTGCTAGGCTTGACAAGTTTAGGGAGTTTGCTGTTTTGAAGCAATGCAGGGCTAATGCAAATGTTCCATTAGATGTTATAATAAGATGGAACAACACATTTCTTATGTTGCAAGCTGCTTTGAAGTATGAAGCTGTTTTTGGGAGGATGGTAGAAGAAGATCCTTCATTTAGAAGCTATTTTCAAGACAAGGTTGGACCACCAGATTTTGAAGCTTAGAGGAATGCTGAAGCTTTCTGTTTGTTTTTGGAGAAATTTTATGCAGCTACTGTGAGGCTGAGTGCATGGAAATCAGTGACTGCAAACATATTATTTGTGGAGATGATTACATTGCAGACTGAGATTGACAAGGCTTGTGACTCCACTGATGAGGTTTTGAAGAGGGTTGCTGAATCTATGAAGGCTAAGTTTGACAAGTATTGGGGCAGCTTTGAGGTGCTAAACAATATGTTCATGATAGCTAATGTTTTAGACCCAAGATACAAGTTGCAGTGGGCTAAAGTGGCAATGAAAAAGGTGAAAGCAAGTGCACATGTAGTTGAAACCATTGAAAGTGAGTTGAAGAGAATCTTGATGAAGATGTATGAAGAATATAAAGGTGAAGACATTACTGATTTGACTGAGCATACTTCTGGAAGTGGTATGGCTGAAATGGAATTTGATGAAATGGATGGCCTCGATGAAGTTAGCAGGGAGATAGCAAGGGAGAGGGTGGCTGAGCAATCTTTATGCATAAGAAATGAAGTTGACCAGTACTTATCCGATAGATATGTCAACCTCTTATCCAAGGGTTTTGAAATTGCCAAATGGTGGAAAGGCAATGAGGCAACCTATCCAGTTCTATCAAAGCTG
>NW_004442171.1:0-1001 GCF_000184155.1 Fragaria vesca subsp. vesca
CTCAACACTACTACCTTCCGGAAACAATCAATCATGGCTCTATGCGCCTCTAAAAAGTCCATACCCAAGATTACATCAAACTCCACAATATCTAATGGAATCAAGTCAACCTCGAAACTAAGACCCTCTACCAACACCTCACAACCTTTAAATACCCAATCTATCTTCATCACATCACCGGAAGGCAAGGAAACCTGCCATTCGCCTAGAAGTGGCGAAGATGGCACATTGGCGAGAAATGAAAATCTACTCAACATAAAGGAATGTGTCGCTCCAGGGTCTATCAATATAAAAGCAGGATGACCGAAAATTAACAACGTACCAATGATAACATCTGGGGAGGTACGTCCCTCCTGCTGCGTCATGGCATGAAGCCTAGCATGAGTAGTGGCAGGACGACCTCTTTGTCCTCTGCCCAGCTGGAAGCCGCCTCTGACTGGAGCCATGGCGCGAGTGCCACTACTAGAACCACCAGCTGATGCCTGACCCATGGCCTAAGTAGGAGCATATATAGCTCCCTGAGTCAGAAGAGGGCAATCCCTCTTGAAGTGATCCAGCTGACCACACTGAAAACATCCCCCTGACTGAAACTGACTCTGTTCAGACTGAAAAGATTGACCACCTGAGGTCCCACTCCTACTGCTCGATCCACTCCTGAATCGCCCAAGCTGACGCCCAATAAAATTCTTGAAGGGTCTACTACCATGCTTCTTGAACTTTCCTCTGAAACCGGAGCCAGGACTCGAACTGCTACCATGTCCACTACCAGAAGATGATCCAGAACCCGAGGTGGACGCCAATTTCCTTGATGAACCCTGGCTATGACCACCAGAATCACGAAGACGACTAGCTGCCAACTCCTGGGCCTCAATATTCAGAGCAAAAGTCACAGCCTGGTGAAATGACTGATATGGCACCGCTGTCATCCTGTTTGCATAAATACCACCAAGACCCTTAGTGAACTGATAAATCTTCTCCTGCTCTGTCTTCACCAAATCCGG
>NW_004442172.1:0-1008 GCF_000184155.1 Fragaria vesca subsp. vesca
ACAGCTTGGTTTTGTACGCAAGAGCAATGTAACATTCTGCTCCTTTGAGTTTTGACGTACTAGATGCCTAAGGCGGATCTTCGCTTGGTATCTGTGGAACCTTTCATTGGAAATGATTAAACCACATGTTTTGACCCCAGGCTAACAAGCCTAGATGCCGAGATTTCACATCTCATGCGCTTAAAGTCTTTGACGCGCCACATCGACAAAAGCCTTCAATGGAAATCTGTGCAAAAAGTAATGACCATAAAGTACTGTGGAATGCACTCATGGAGCGTTTCTCGAAACGTTCATATAACTCTACTTGTTGAGTTATTAGTCAAGTGGATTGCTTACCACCTTAATTGACTACATATTGTCGATGATCTTTTGTGGCATCATGATCCATAATTTTTAGCGGATTGGATCATCATCAAGTTCTCTAGGTCCTCCAAGTTGGTGTGGAATTACCAACGAGACTTGATTTTGATCATACAAACAGGAATTGTATATACGCTAATGTGATAAACTTATTTGGGATTATCCCCTAATGTGGGGACAACAATATGGGTCATGGCAACGGCAGAAAACGTCGTGCCGATATCTAGAAAAGAGGGGGAGGTGTTGCTGGCTCTAATAGCGACACTCCCGGTCTAGACAACATTTTGTCAAAACTACTCACGTCAGCTCATGACATTAATGCAACCGTTGTGGATCTTCGGATCACTGGTTCAAGATTGTCAAGCTCCTTTAAATTGTGAATGCATACAAAAAGGTATGGAAAATCAATATGAGGATAAGAACGTCATCCTCATGATCGCGAATATCAAAGATTCAGATCCTGCTCTAGCTACCCATGACTTTGACGTCATTGGCTAGACATTGATTTTCGTTCCAAGCTTTATGTATTAAGGCGTTGTATCGACGTCCTTCGTCTATTTGAGACCTCGATGTACTCACATCAGCAATAATGAATGCCTTGAGTAATTTTTTCGAAGTGAAACTATTCTCCTCTTATGGTTCATATTG
>NW_004442173.1:0-1164 GCF_000184155.1 Fragaria vesca subsp. vesca
GAACTGAAGAAGTTAGCTGAATTGGGCAAGAGTTTAAGGGAAGATTGACTATCAAGAGAAAGAACAATGCTGATAAATTTTTTGTTGCCCACTGGCATGTTGGATTTCAGGTCTCTTCTCATAATCTAAACTAGAAGACATATCATCCCAAAGTATGGCAAACCAGCCCTGCAATGCTCTCCTCCAATTTGTGACAGGGGAGCTCTCTTAATTTCTCCCTTCCTGTTTGGATATAATGAATCTGTTAGGAGGTGACTCTTAACAACCTTGGAGGTGACTCTTGCATTGGACAAGGAATCTGTTAGGAGGACAGGAGATGACACAGGGACCTGCAGTTTCTTGCAGTGGCGGATCCAGGAATTGAAACCGGGTGGGACTTGACTTTCCACCATTAAAAAAAAAAAAACTACGCTGTGATAGGAGGAATATTATAGATGAAAAAAAAATTGACACACCTAGACAGAAGGGGACGAAATGAGCCTTATCTCTCGAAAACAAGTTTATACTCAATTAACTAAATCTAACCCTACGAGTACCTGAAAATTGTTTATCGTAAAGTCATTACTAATAGAATCAGCATATTCCTTCTTAACGTGGAGGACCATGTAATCAGATAAAACTCGCTGATACAGGTTTTGCATGACAAACTGCTTGGGTAGTGGAGGAGAAGACGACAAGAAGAAAGATAAAAGTACGTTTTGAAGACTATTCTCTCTTTTTGTTGGAAAAAAAGGACATAAAAGTTGGTCACTTAGGCTTGGACGTCAGCCCAAGAATTATACATTTACTAATAGCCCAAGATTTACTTGAGACTTTTGGGTCAGTTGGGTGGGACTCAGCTCAAAAGATTACAATGACATTATAAACTACATGTAAGATTTTTTTTTCCCTCCAAAAGTTTGGGTGGGACTTGAGTCCCAGTCCCATATGCTGTAGATCCGCCCCTGGTTTCTTGGGAATTGCAGATGATTAAATCCTTGTCCAAATTGGAGTACGTATCATTCTTAATTGAAGTTTTCTTCTTTGCATGGCAAAAGCTGGACTTAGGGCATTTTGCAATTCAACGTCATCACGGTAAATTACTCAGACAATGCAGAACACGTCTCATGCCTTGCTTCGAGGATTCAAAGTTGGTGTAAGATCTGGAATCCAGAACGCAGAGAT
>NW_004442174.1:0-1202 GCF_000184155.1 Fragaria vesca subsp. vesca
TCGCTATAATTTTCTGGGGCAACGTAATATTTTTGTCACCTAAGCTTCGTCACCACAGGTCCTATTAAGGCGACAAAATTCTTTTTGTCGCAAATTATTTATGTAGCGACGAAAACGTTAACACTTAAGCGACGAATAAGTTTGTCGCATTACATCCTTAACCTAATCGACAAATTTACATTTCGTCGCTTTAGTTTTAGTCTAAAGCGATAGAACTTTTGGCTCTTGAGCGACGAAATTGTTTGTCGCATTATATCCTTAACCTAACCGAAAAATTTACATTTTGTCGCTTTAGTTTTAGTCTAAAGCGACGGAACTTTTGGCTCTTGAGCGACGAAATTGTTTGTCGCATTATATCCTTCACCTAACCGACGAATTGACTTTCGTCGTTTGAATTTAAGACTAAAGCGACGGAACTTTAGTTTGGAGCGACGAACGTGTTTGTCGCATAATATCATTAACCTAAGCGACGGAACTTTTTGACTTTAGCGACGAAATATTTCGTCGCTTAAGTGAAATCTTCTTTATATCCTCTGCATCAGTTCCAGATCAAAAAACTGGAGGAAAACAGATCGAGCTACAGTGAAAAAAAAATCTGCAGATTATCAAGTTTTAAAGTTGCAAATGGATCAAATCATAGGTTATATACAAGTGTACATATTTGTGAACTAACTATATATAGAAAGCAATATTTTTAAAAATCTTGTGAAATAGGATGTGATCGGTACAGTAAAATACGGCTATGGTTGAAAAATCACATATTTCCAGTAAAGTTTGGTCCTAGATAGATGCAGTCAACCCTCTTTACCCTTATACTTCCCTATGGGGAGCCTTATCGTCCGGAGGTGAACATTCCTAAATTTGTACATGGGTGGTTAGATCTCATCAATGTGAGAGTTTTATATGTGGAAGAATCAACCAAACTAGGTTATATAATGGTAGGTAAGAGCGTTTTCATGTAATAAGTGGCGTTGGTTTAGGTTTGACCATGTGGATCGAGACCCAAACTTTAACGAAAACAGGTGAATTTTTTTCTATAGCCGTATTTAAGTATATCGATAATATCATATAATTAAATTTTCATTTTGTACTTCTTTTATTTTTCAACTTCGAGCTTCAATATGTTTAGTTCACATACCACTTTAGTCGACAATATTTTTTGCTATTTAAAAAAAAAAGTTCAAAGCAATAAAGCACATGTT
>NW_004442175.1:0-1443 GCF_000184155.1 Fragaria vesca subsp. vesca
CCTATATAAAGGGCTCCTATCAATGAATAAGATGATGATTCTCTTGCTATCTCTTTGTCTCTACCATTAATCCTTCATCACGTTATCATGCACTTTGTTCTAACCCTAGAGCCAATAGCCCACCATTTTTTTTCTAAACCCTAAAAACCAAAACCCTAAAATCGGGCAGCCTTGTTTTTCCTGATTTCCGACCAAAATTCCGACTGCCCTCCGCCGGAATTTTTATATCCCCAGAAAGCTCTCTCCGCCCCGGATCCAACGCCGCCGGTCTCACCCTGAGAACCGGCCGGAAAAGTCTCCGAACCGGCCGCCGGAAGATTCCAGACCGCCACCGCTACCGACCACCGGTTCACCACCTTCCCTTGCTCTGATCAATCTGAAATTTTGACAGCAGCTTTCCCATCCAGAGCTACTCCTCCTATCAAATTTTCAGCCCCAAATTCGAAGTATAAGTAGGCAAAACGTTATTTCTCCTCTCGGCAGCCTCTAGAAAGGTATGTTTTTTGAAACCTTAAACTTTTCCAAATTCAATAACTCGGGGAGGATAAAATCCTTTCCTCCCTTCTCCATCTCCATTCTATGCTTGGGATTTTGTGTGTGCAGGTACCAAAAATCCCGGAATTTTATTCGCGGGTCAAGAGTGTGTTTGATCACTCTTGTTTCTTTGTCCGGGTTGTGTTTGATCAACCCCGACCTTTCACCGGATTGTGTTTGATCAATCCGAGGCCTTTTTCCGAATTGTGTTTGATCAATTCGCGGCTTTTCCGGATTGTGTATGATCAATCCGAAGGACAAACCATTAAAAGCATCATTTGTGACCTCTATCGAGTCTCATAACAGCTTGGTTTTGTATGCAAGAGCAATGTAACATTCTGCTCATTTGAGTTTTGACGTGCTAGATGCCTAAGGCGGATCTTCGCTTGGTATCTGTGGAACCTTTCATTGGAAAGGATTAAACCACATGTTTTGACCCCCAGGCTAACAAGCCTAGATGCCGAGATTTCACATCTCATGCGCTCAAAGTCTTTAACGCGCCACATCGACAAAAGCCTTCAATGGCAATCTGTGCAAAAAGTAATGACCACAAAGTACTGTGGAATGCACTCATGGAGCGTTTCTCGAAACGTTCATATAACTCTACTTGTTGAGTTATTAATCAAGTGGATTGCTTACCACCTTAATTGACTACATATTGTCGATGATCTTTTGTGGCATCATGATCCATATCTTTAGCGGATTCAATCATCATCAAGTTCTCTAGGTCCTCCAAGTTGGTGTGGAATTACCAACGAGACTTGATTTTGATCATACAAACAGGAATTGTATATACGCTAATGTGATAAACTTATTTGGGTATTATCCCCTAATGTGGGGACAACAATATGGTCATGGCAACGACAGAAACGTCGTGCCGATGTCTAGTAAAAGAGGGGAAGGTGTTGC
>NW_004442176.1:0-1145 GCF_000184155.1 Fragaria vesca subsp. vesca
TTCATATAACTCTACTTGTTGAGTTATTAATCAAGTGGATTGCTTACCACCTTAATTGACTACATATTGTCGATGATCTTTTGTGGCATCATGATCCATATCTTTAGCGGATTCAATCATCATCAAGTTCTCTAGGTCCTCCAAGTTGGTGTGGAATTACCAACGAGACTTGATTTTGATCATACAAACAGGAATTGTATATACGCTAATGTGATAAACTTATTTGGGATTATCCCCTAATGTGGGGACAACAATATGGGTCATGGCAACGACAGAAAACGTCGTGCCGATGTCTAGAAAAGAGGGGAAGGTGTTGCTGGCTCTAATAGCGACACTCCCGGTCTAGACACCATTTTGTCAAAACTACTAACGTCAGCTCATGACATAAATGCAACTGTTGTGGATCTTCGGATCACTGGTTCAAGATTGTCAAGCTCCTTTAAATTGTGAATGCATACAAAAAGGTATGGAAAATCAATATGAGGACAAGAACGTCATCCTCATAATCGCGAATTTCAAAGATTCGGATCCTACTCTAGCTACCCATGACTTTGATGTCATCGGCTAGACATTGATTTTCGTTCCAAGTTATATGTACTAAGGCATTGTATCGACGTCCTTTGTCTATTTGAGACCTCGATGTATTAGCAATAATGAATGCCTTGAGAATTTTTCGAAGTGAAACTATTCTCCTCTTATGGTTCATATTGATTTACAATCAAGATGTACACTTACATCGTCCTTAGAAACATGGCATATTATGCCGATTTTGGTCCTTTCCTTTGAAGGTGACTCATGGCACTGCATCCTCAAGGAGGATCGCCCATGTGTTTCCGGTTAAGTCTTCTACCCTATAGCAGATTTTTCATCATCAATTGTTCAACTAGGCTCATCCAAGCTCAGTGTGATGTCTTAGAATTGTCCGAAATTAAGGAGATAGTGGTTTTAAGTGTGCCTCGCACTACCGACCCTCCACGGACATGCCTGGTCATACTGACTTGGAGTTACCGAAAGCTTTTGATTTTGGATCCCCCTACGCTATTAACCAATTGCCGTCTTGCAAAGACGTTGAAGACTTATCAAAGCTGGAAAATTATCATCATAATCGGATCCTCTAGGTCCTCTGAGTTAGTTATGTTCATGTC
>NW_004442177.1:0-1398 GCF_000184155.1 Fragaria vesca subsp. vesca
ATATTTTCACATTTTGAAGATCCTACATCTAAAGTGACACTAAGCTTTTTGTTATATTGATGTCCATGAACTTTAGCAGGATCTTCCTCCTCATTTCATTACCGCCATCTTTTTGTCGGTTTTTCCCTATGACATAGGCTCTCTATAAAGTGGAGCAAAAATGGTCCATAGTCTGACCTGCAATGTATTAAGAAACAGTGTTACTAAATTTTTCACCCCAATAAAACAGACAAGTAATTTCTGACAATAAAACTCTTTAAAGGAAGTTTAAAGGTACTTACGATGTTTTCTTTTGTTGCAGGCAGGATAAGATATCCTTCAGCTTGTATCTTGCTTGATAAACGTTTTGGTCCAGCATCCATCTTCTTGTTCTTTTCTCTTCAGCACTCATCATAGAGTAACCGTCAACCACTATGCCTTGGCTGTCCTGCTTGTCATAGTTTTCCCTCCATTCCTCAGGGTCCAAGCCTTGGCTGAGAGGGTATTTGGTGGAATCATATACGCGTTTGATGAACACCATAATGTGCTTCACCTGTTGGGTCCAACACACAAGTAAATTACAACTCAAACAAACTAAGAGAACAAGCAACAAACAAAAAGCAGGGTAAGAAGTTTACTGCCCCCCAGTAAACTTCTTACCCTAATAAATCAGTTACAACTCACCACTGCCTTTGCATTCTGAAAGTGGTTGTTGGTGTCGGCAGAGTAATCTTTCCTTGGTGGTAGCATTGAGTTCAGGTGATAGAAGCATCGAGCTTCGTTGTTAATCAGGACCAAGGTATAGTGGTGGCTGACCCCGGGATGTATCAGAATGAAAACTAGGTCCTTACTGAAGATGGACCACATAGGATTAATAATAGAAAGCTCTATATCCAATTCATTACATTTGAATTCCCCCTGTTTTCCTCCTCCAACTAGGAACTCCTTCAGTTTTTGTTCATGTACCACCGCCGTGCGCTGTATTTATAAAAACAAGTAGTAAGATTGTGTTAACTGAAAAAAAGTAACGGAGGAGACTGCGGTGCTGCGGCACGCCGCTATTTCAGGTTTGACTACGTACTTACCGCTGCCTCTATGTCTAGGAATCCGACCGAGACATTCTTCTTTTCCATTTCCTCCTTCAACATTGCGAGGTACACCGTGATGGTCTGCATGTATAACATATACAAGTCACAAATAATTATAACAAAGAATACATCTTAGGTTACTCAAACATCAACTTTATTGCGGTTAGTAAGACCAGTAATTTTTTCTCACATTAAATGTAATCTCTCCTTCTTGAATTATTCTCTTCAAGTCATCTTTGGTAATGTCAATGATACCATCACAACACTCCCAATACCAGAAACTGTGCAGACACAAATAAGTCATAAGCAAGTCAAACCAGGGAACTAATTA
>NW_004442178.1:0-1089 GCF_000184155.1 Fragaria vesca subsp. vesca
ATATATACCGAATTAGATTAAATAAATTAACTTAACAAATTTTTCTAACGAACGTCGTGTAAATCACAATTACGAAAGCTCAAATGATCTCCAAATTGGATGAAACTTTGCAAGAATGATCTACACACTATGGTCTAGACACTGAATAGTGGAGATGTGAAAATAGTGATCTAAAAGTAGAGCGAAATGAGGAGCACCACACTTTAATTTCTAAACGGTAGTCCCGCTCTAGAAGGGAACTATATATATATATACAGTCTGTTTCTGGTGCGGACGTCCGTACGGGTTTTTCGTACGGATTTCCGCCATTTCTCTACCATTCCAGCACCGGCGACGCTTTTTCTTCTCCCCGGCGTGATCCCAAACCTCCCCCGACGGTGTTGGAATGAAGAAGAAGGCCGGAGAGATCGCGATCGGAGGTCTATGCAGCAATCTCACTCAGAACTTCACGACCAATCATGGTGGACCTCCGATCATGATCTCTCCGGCCTTCTTCTTCATTCCAACACCGTCGGGGGAGGTCTGGGATCACGCCGGGGAAAAGAAACGGCGTCGCCGGCGCTGGAATGGTGGAGAAATGGCGGAAATCCGTACGGAAAACCAGTACGGACATCCGCACCTGATAATCCTTATATATATATATACATACAATGCTGATCAGGTAAGGATCTCCTTACCTTAGCTAAGGTACGGATTTCTTTATTCGACCCACTTTTCGATCATATTTTCTCATCTTACCCGTTCAGTATCTAGGTATATATGAGTAGATCATGTCTACAAATTTTCAGCCAAATTGATAATCGTTAAGGCATTTAAAACTGTGATTTAATGTTAAAAGAACGTACGGTTCAGGATGAACAAATTCGGTTCGTTTATTGATTTAATACATTTTCGATACATTAACGATAACCAAATTAGCTGAAAATTTACAGAGATGATTTAATCATATATATCTAAATACTGAACGGCTATGATGAGAAACTATGATGGGAAAGTAGGTCAAATTAAGAAAATCCGTACCTTAACTAAGGTAAAGAGGTCCTTATTTGAAAAGGACTGTATATATATATATATATATATTGTTTGTAA
>NW_004442179.1:0-1951 GCF_000184155.1 Fragaria vesca subsp. vesca
GGTGATTTCTAAAGAAGATCAACCATGCAAACAACGTCTCATGATCATGATTTAAAAAAAAACCATCAAGCTTCAATCATTGTTTCCAAATGAATTCTATCAATTGCTAAATTGGTGTTCTTAAAAGTCTGGATATTAAGATCAAAATCTGCCAAAATTAATCATGACACTTGATGTTTGTAGATGATCATTTTAGAGCGCATGACAGTTTCAAGTAGGAGGAAAACTAAAGGAATTTGCAGTTTTAAATTTTGTTTATTAAGTTAATCAAAAAGTCAATGTCACTAATATTATCAAAACAAAAGTGCTATCAGAGAAATTTTTCAGCTTTACGGGAGGACCACGTGACAGTATGACATGGTCCTACATTCTAATCAAATATTGATACTTATAGTTTACTAAAGGAAAATTGCATCATCTATTTTGTCAAAGACAATTTTTGGTTTGTTGTTGCTTTTTAAAACCTAAACTATAAACTCTAACCCTTAAACCCTAAACCCTAGTCCAAACTCAACAAAGACCCATGAAGGTCTTTTCATAAAAAATAGAAAACCTTAGTTTATATTTTAGTTGTAATAAATCCATGTGTCAATATTTGATTGGAATGTAGGACCACATCATATTGCCACGTGGTCCGCTTGTAGCATATAAAAATTTCTCGTAATGGCCATTGCCATGTCATTTTGTATTCATTTTTGGTAAAATTATTTGGTGTATGTAGCACTATACTCATCTATAATAGGTTTTGGTTTTGTAAAATTTAATTTCTAACCCACTATTCAAGTTGAGCTAAAATAAGATGAGAAATTTTATTAACACATCCTTAATTACTAGATACACATACCATACTTAATACACAATCTATTAACTTTATTGTTTTAACATTTTACTAAATACACATACCCAAATTTTCTATAATACCCTCATTTAAAATACAAAACATATTCACTAAACACACAACTCATTCTACTACTCAATTTATTAAAAGAAATGATTAATTTTAGTTTACCCCCTGAGGTTTGGGGTTGACATCGTTCACCCCCCATACTTTTAATTTTGAAAATTTACCTCCGAAAGTTTCCTATTTTCATAAATCAAGCCTAATTGCTAAAATTTTGTCCAATTTGGAGATTAAATGCTAGCATGAAATCTTATAAAAAAAGGTCCTAGAAGGCGATTTATGTTGTTATATAACTATTTTAGTGCTTTTAGTGAGTTATGAAGTTAAAATTAGGACTAATTTCAGTTTACCCCTATCAACTTTAGGTCGATCATCATGTTAGTCCTTCTTCTTTCAATTTCATCAAAAACACCCCTCAACTCCCAATTTTCATCAGCCGCGCATGTCCAAACCTCCAATTTCCATCCAATTCCTCTGTCAAGTGATGACTTGATATCAAGAAGAAAGTCAAATTCTGAAAGTTACCTTTCCCCATTTTTCTCCCATATCGATACACATCTTCGTTCCCATCATAACCCCCTAACCTTAGTGATTTTGGTGGGATTGCATGCAATTTGTTTATTTTTTCTTTTTTCTTTTTTCTTGATATCAAGTCATCACTTGACAGAGGAATTGGATGAAGATTGGAGGTTTGGACATGCGCGGCTGATGAAAATTGGGAGTTGAGGGGTGTTTTGATGAAATTGAAAGAAGAATGACTAACATCATAATCGACTTAAGTTGATGGGGGTAAACTGAAATTAGTTCTTAAAATTAACATCTGAATTAGATGGAATTTCAGCAATTAGGCATGATTTATGAAAATTTGAAACTTTAGGAGGTAAATTTTCAAAATTAAAAGTATAAAGGGTGAAACAATGTCAAGCCCAAACCTCAAGGGGGTAAACTGAAATTAATCTTAAAAGAAAATTCACATTAGTGAGATCTCTTGCATCACGAGGGCACCGATTTTTCTTCAGATCTCTCTCATTGAGTTAGATCAATGACAAG
>NW_004442180.1:0-1502 GCF_000184155.1 Fragaria vesca subsp. vesca
TCGGCTTAAGGAAAAAATACATTAAAAAAACAGACGATATTAGTAAACCATACTAACTTCCTGTTCATCATATATCACCAAAATTCATATAAAATAACTGAAATATGAATTCAACATATGTAAAGTATAAAGGAAAAGGTCTTTAGTTATACAAATTAATGGATTACGTCCTCTGAATTAAAACTAAGGCTCGTAATCGGAATCATCCGATGAGTCTTCTTCGGTGTCAGAATTAATTTCTGGTAATATATGTCTTTCCTCATCGTGAGAGTCTTCGTCTGTTTCTTGATTTGGATCAACATCAATAAGCCTTGGCTCTTCATCACGAATTCGCACCGAACGACCCGCTTTAAGACTCATGTTGGAAGGTTGTATGGTACCAAAATCACCGGCCATACACTGTATTGAAGACTCATGTTGCTAAAAGGGTTGAACCCGTCGGATGAGAGCCCGAGGCTCACATTTCGGATCTCTGACGCAAAATGAGGAAACTCTCTGTCTATATGCTTCCAAGCCTCCCCGTCAGCAGGGTGTATAAGGGTATCTTCGTCATGTAATTCACTATCAGCGTGCCATCTCATAGCTTCGGCCGTGTGTGAAGACATGTACAACCGCTCCAACCTATCCCTCAAAAGGAAATACCGAAGTACCTTTACAGGTTTCCTGTTGCCTGCAGGAGTCAGCTTATACCTGTCAGTGTGACATACCGGACATGCGTCAAGGCCACCAAGGTCATTCCCTTCTGGATCTTTACCCCAAAAGAGAACGCAGTCATATCTGCATTCATGGATCTTGATGTAGGAAAGCCCAAGATCTTTCAGGATACATTGGACCTTATCATGAGTGGTAGGAAGACGATGACCGTGAGGCAGCATCGAAACAGTGTACTGTAGATAATCATTAACAGCTTTCACAGTCGATTTTGTCTCAACTTTAATCTTCATTACGTCCATCACACTTTCAAGAACGGTCTTCTGACAACCGGGGTACACAGGGGTCTATTGGAAAGCAAGCAGTTTGTTGTACTTGTCAATACCAACAGTGTTGACAGCTCTAGGGAAGGGCTGCACCGGGTCAGGCATATACTGTCCTTGAGCGCATACACCGCTCTTATAAGAAAACATGTCGTTGATGAAGACCGTTGTTGGATCGTTGGATGTACTGCCCGTCTCAGAAAATTGGCCATGATCATGTGGACCCCCAGATGATGTTTCACCGTGATATAACCAACATGTGTACTTTTCCCAAAACCCGTTACTCTTCAGGTGCTGCCATACTTTGTCAATCGCAAATCGATGCATATCGTTGCGACACTGACATTTCGTGCACGGGCAATAGAAAATTGTATTCTCGTTAGCATTAGCCAGCGCATATTCCAGAAAACTCAGAATTCCTTTACCATATCTTTTGTCCCATTTTGGAAGCGAAATCCAACTCTTATCCATATCCGATCCTGAAAATATAACAAAATATATATGTATAACGCTAACTAATTATTAATT
>NW_004442181.1:0-1090 GCF_000184155.1 Fragaria vesca subsp. vesca
AACCCTAAAAACTTCAAATCTTCGATTCTTCTCGCACACACCGAATCGAGCTACCAAATTTTAGGGGAATGTAGTACTAATCAAACTCAACTTATCCATATATAGAACTCACCAAATGGTGACCTGAGGAAGGAGAAATTCGATCGACACCGAATCCGAACCGGCGGAGTTTTGGAGCTCGATTTATCCCTCACGGCGGCGCCACTCGATGCACCACCTGTCCAGCAATGAAGTAGAGACGACGGCGAAGCTTTTGGGACAAGTGTGGCGGTCTCCGGTGGCTTGACGGCGGAGCTAGGCCGAGAAGAAAATCTGGCAGACGAAATAGACTTCTTACCATCCACCTTCGGTAAAACTCCTATATAAAGAACTTTAGCCGACGAAATTCTTTATTTTCGTCGGCTAAACTCTTTTGAAAATTTTGAAAATTTTGGTTGACCGCAAAAAAATTTTGGTTGAAAATTTTGAAAATTTTTCGACTTTAGCCGACGACTTTTCATATATTTTCGTCGGCTAAAGTCTTTTGAAAATTTTCCTCCAAATTTGGTTTACCGCCCAAAAATTTTTGACCTTAGCCGACGACTTTTTTAATATCTCGTCGGCTAAAGTCTATAAATTCACGAAAATGTTCATATCTCCCTCTATATTACGTAGTTTGGTCAAACCTTCCACACGAAAAACTTTCACGTAGATGAGATGCAACCGCCTATGTAAAAATTTTGAGACATTTACCTTCCGACGATAGGGCTCCCCATAGGGAATAATAACGGTAAATAGGGTTGATCGCTACTATCGGCACCGAGACTTTACCCGATTTACGTGATTTTTGAACCATAGCTGTATTTCACCATTCTGAACACATCTTATTTCACGAGATTTTTGATAATTTTGCTTCCTATGTAGAGTTGGTTCACAAAGTTGTATAACCTACTAAACAAGTTATACAACATTAGTAGACACGTTGTGATTCCGATGACTAAAATTCACAAACCAAAATTCGACCGTCAGATATGATCATTATGATGAAAGATGTCTATGGTAAAAAATTCAACTGGATCCGACAACGTTAAGGGCTCGATCGAAACGGTCA
>NW_004442182.1:0-2084 GCF_000184155.1 Fragaria vesca subsp. vesca
CAAAGATTTCAAGATTGCTCGTCTTCCAAGGAAACCAGAAAGGTATGTTTTGAAACCTTAAACTTTTCCAAGTTCAATAACTCGGGGATGATAAAATCCTTTCCTCCCTTCTCCATCTCCATTCTATGTTTGGGATTTTGTGCGTGCAGGTACCCAAATCCCGGAATTTTATTCGCGGGTTAAGAGTGTGTTTGATCACTCTTGTTTCTTTGTCCGGGTTGTGTTTGATCAACCCCGACCTTTCACCGGATTGTGTTTGATCAAT
Organism: Fragaria vesca subsp. vesca; assembly: GCF_000184155.1. Classification (NCBI taxonomy): domain Eukaryota; kingdom Viridiplantae; phylum Streptophyta; class Magnoliopsida; order Rosales; family Rosaceae; genus Fragaria; species Fragaria vesca. The sequence continues at coordinate 266 of NW_004442182.1, forward strand.
CCGAGGCCTTTTTCCGAATTGTGTTTGATCAATTCGCGGCTTTTCCGGATTGTGTATGATCAATCCGAAGGACAAACCATTAAAAGCATCGTTTGTGACCTCTATCGAGTCTCATAACAACTTGGTTTTGTATGCAAGAGCAATGTAACATTCTGCTCCTTTGAGTTTTGACGTACTAGATGCCTAAGGCGGATCTTCACTTGGTATCTGTGGAACATTTCATTAGAAAAGATTAAACCACATGTTTTTGACCCCCCAGGCTAACAAGCCTAGATGCCGAGATTTCACATCTCATGCGCTCAAAGTCTTTGACGCGCCACATCGACAAAAGTCTTCAATGGCAATCTGTGCAAAAAGTATGACCACAAAGTACTGTGGAATGCACTCATGGAGCGTTTCTCGAAACGTTCATATAACTCTACTTGTTGAGTTATTAGTCAAGTGGATTGCTTACCACCTTAATTGACTACATATTGTCGATGATCTTTTGTGGCATCATGATCCATAATCTTTAGCGGATCCGATCATCATCAAGTTCTCTAGGTCCTCCAAGTTGGTGTGGAATTACCAACGAGACTTGATTTTGATCATACAAACAGGAATTGTATATACGCTAATGTGATAAACTTATTTGGGATTATCCCCTAATGTGGGGACAACAATATGGGTCATGGCAACGGTAGAAAACGTCGTGCCGATGTCTAGAAAAGAGGGGGAGGTGTTGCCGGCTCTAATAGCGACACTCCCGGTTTAGACACCATTTTGTCAAAACTACTTACGTCAGCTCATGACATTAATGTAACCGTTGTGGATCTTCGGATCACTGGTTCAAGATTGTCAAACTCCTTTAAATTGTGAATGCATACAAAAAGGTATGGAAAATCAATATGAGGACGAGAACGTCATCCTCATGATCGCCAATATCAAAGATTCAGATCCTGCTCTAGCTACCCATGACTTTGACGTCATCGGCTAGACATTGTTTTTCGTTCCAAGCTTTATGTACTAAGGCGTTGTATCGACGTCCTTTGTCTATTAGAGACCTCGATGTACTCACATTAGCAATAATGAATGCCTTGAGAATTTTTCGAAGTGAAACTATTCTCCTCTTATGGTTCATATTGATTTACAATCAAGATGTACACTTACATCGTCCTTAGAAACATCGCATATTGTGCCGATTTGTCCCTTCCTTTGAAGGTGACTCATGGCACTACATCCTCAAGGAGGATCGCCCACGTGTTTCCGGTTAAGTCTTCTACCCTATAGCGGATTTTTCATCATCAATTGTTCAACTAGGCTTATCCAAGCTCAGTGTGATGTCTTAGAATTGTCCGAAATTAAGGAGATAGTGGTTTTAAGTGTGCCTCGCACTACCGACCCTCCACGGACATGCCTGGTCATACTGACTTGGAGTTACCGAAAGCTTTTGATTTTGGATCCCCCTACGCTATTAAACCAATTGCCGTCTTGCAAAAGACGTTGAAGACTTATCAAAGCTGGAAAATTATCATCATAATCGGATCCTCTAGGTCCTCTGAGTTAGTTTATGTTCATGTCAGGGAGCTTTTGCTAACTAGTCATGGAGTTTACGACCTTAGAACGATCGAAAGGACTTGGTTTTGATCATACACACGTCACTTTTGGCGAAGCCAAAAGCCTACACGCAACCTGCAAGCTTCACAGCTTCGCACATGCCAAATCTGCGAAAAACAGCAATCTGTCCCTTCTGGACAGTTAACTTCGTTTGAGCTTTGTGAACAGCTCCGGACGAACCAGACAGTGAGCATTATATCATTGGAAAGCTCTATGAGTCTAG
>NW_004442183.1:0-1380 GCF_000184155.1 Fragaria vesca subsp. vesca
AGATCGGGTTATCATCAGTTGCGGATCCGAGAGGGGACGATAGCCAAGACTGCTTTTCGGTCACGATATGGTCATTATGAGTTTGTGGTGATGCCATTTGGACTTACTAATGCACCCGCGGCGTTCATGGATCTCATGAATAGGGTGTTTAGTCCATACCTTGATCGTTTCGTGATCGTATTTATAGATGACATATTGGTTTACTCAAGAAGTGAGAAGGAGCATGCCAAGCATCTAAGAATAATATTGCGGACTTTAGAAAAGTCGCAGTTATTTGCTAAGTTTAGCAAGTGTGAGTTTTGGCTAGATAAAGTGGGGTTTTTGGGTCATGTGATTTCGGCAGAAGGAGTTAGTGTGGATCCCCAAAAGGTGGAAGCAGTGTCGAATTGGAGAAGACCCACCACTGTGACGGAGATTCGTAGTTTCTTGGGATTAGCAGATTATTATCGGCGCTTTGTGAAAGATTTTTTAAAGATTGCTGCTCCTCTCACAAGATTGACCAGGAAGGGGATTAAGTTTGAATGGTCGGATCCGTGCGAGCAAAGTTTTCAAGAATTGAAGAATTGCTTGACAAGTGCTCCTGTTTTGGCACTTCCGGATGATAGTGGAGAATATGTGGTCTATTGTGATGCTTCTAGACGGGGTCTAGGAGGAGTTTTGATGCAGCATGATCGAGTTATTGCCTACGCTTCTAGACAATTGAAGCCGCATGAGGGGAATTATCCTACTCATGATCTGGAGCTTGCAGCGGTAGTTTTTGCTCTCAAGTTGTGGAGACACTATCTTTATGGAGCCAAGTGTCAGATATTTACCGATCACAAGAGTCTTTGGTATGTGTTCACTCAAAGAGAGCTTAATATGAGACATAGAAGGTGGATGTAGTTAATCAATGATTATGATTGCACTATTGAGTATCATCCTGGAAAAGCTAATGTGGTAGCTGATGCTCTTAGTCGAAATCCCTCCATATCTTTATCTCATATAAAGATGGTACGTGTTCCGCTTCTTTGTGAGTTGCGAGCTACAAGAGTGGATTTTTCAGTGGATGAGGTTGGTGCTTTGATAGCCAGTTTTCATGTGAGGCCAGTTTTGGTTGATAGAGTGCGGGAAGCACAGTATAATGATCCTTCCATAGTTCGATTGATGGAAAGAGCATCAAATGGAGCCGCAGCCGATCATTTTTCAGTTAGCAGAGATGGGACTCTATTGTTTAAGAACCGGCTATGTGTTCCAAAAAGAAATGAAGAGTTAAAGAGTGAGATTATGGAGGAAGCTCATAGCTCTGCATATGCTGCTCATCCGGGTAGCACAAAAATGTATCGGATTTTGAAAGATTATTATTGGTGGCCAAACATGAAGAGGGAAATTGCAGCTTATGTG
>NW_004442184.1:0-1154 GCF_000184155.1 Fragaria vesca subsp. vesca
ATTAGGGGTATGCTGCTGTGTTAGTTTTGGGTATTAGTAATTGATTCATAGTTTGAATTGTTGCTGATAATGGTTATGAATTTGAGGAAGGGCAGAAAGGAATGTTGGACGAGCCAAGGAAGTGTAATTGTAGCAAAGGTGGTTTGTGAGTGTAAAGATAAATTCTTGGGTGTAGAGAGTAATCTGGTTGCAGCCCTTTCGCAATTAATAATAAGGTGAATCCCTTGGCTTCTATTGTTACTCTAAAGTGTTTAGTGTTTTTCGATTTGGAGTATCTTGTATTAGTATTGAGATGTTAAAGAATGGGAATTAAGGGATTTGTTATTCATTTATGCAATGTAATTTTATTTAGGGACTAGTCTTAAGTCTTGGATTAGACTATTGGCTAAGGCTAAAGATAGCTGATAATCTGGAAGCAGTTGAGATTATTAACTTACGGTTTGGGTTAATTTTCTAATTAAAGGACTCAAGTATGTGCCTATGGACGTAAATGAAAGTTGAGCTATTGTATCAGAATGAAGGAAGAAGAAGGCAAGAAGAAATCAAAGAAAACTAGAAAGATTTTGTTCATTTACAGACTTGGATTGAATATTACAGAGAGAATGTTTTTATACTATCTCAAAATAACCACATCTGACCTAATACCTATTATACCCTTAATATCCCCCTCAAACATATGTTTGGGTATGTTTGGTACCCAAACATGTGTTTGCAGCAGTAACATCATATGTAACTAAGAAGGAAATGAGGCACTGTGATGAAGATTGTAGACCAAGTATTTTAACCTGGAGGAATGAGAGGCAAATACTGAGAAGTATTTACATATGATAAGGAGTTCCATAGACTTGGTGGAGAAGAGAATGAATTAGCCATAACTTGAGGTTGTATGTAGTAACAGCTTTTAGCAGAATGCCCTTTCCTCTTGCAAATTTGACACTCAATGAATGAACTTGATGGAAAGTTTAGAAGCTGAGATTTCCTATAACCACAACGGTACGCACAATGTCCTCGTTTGCCACAAAAATAGCACACAACAATATTAGATCGATTTTTCTGGCTAAAGAAACTCCCATTTGCTGGAGAGATACCATTAGTGTGAGGGTGAATAGACATAGAACCTGACGAANAAGGACTAAAAGNGTGATTCAGAGTAG
>NW_004442185.1:0-1036 GCF_000184155.1 Fragaria vesca subsp. vesca
CTAGACCGTTCGCTGCTTCATGGACGAGGCGGCCAGGGAACATCCAGAGGTCAACCAGTACGTCTATACGTACGAGAAGACATATCCTGACTCCCAGGAGGATATAGTAAGTAATCTTTCCTTTTTACGGAATTTTTAATTTTACTTATATATATGTCAAAATGTTAATTAATAATTTTTTTTTCTATCCAATTAGGCAAAGGTGAGGGAGGCTAGTGACGAGGTGATGAGTGCTATAGTGAGGGAGACATGGCCGGACACGCAGGAGGAAGAGATGTCCGAAGCCATTTCCCGGATCGACACTTCAGATCCGAGGGTTGGGGCGAGGATCATGGGCACAGCCTTCCCACCGCGAGAAAACAACTTCTACTGCCGGGGTCTAGGAAAGAAGGGTCAGGGGGTCCTGAAGACCACTCCAGGATTTCAACGAAAGGCAGCCTCGACCAGCAGCAGGACGACTCAACTAGAGTCGGAAGTTGAGAGACTACGGGAACAGCAAGCCGCTCAGGCTGCCGCTCATGCCGCCCAGATCGTCGAATATAGAGCCTATGCTAGAGCTCTACATGCCGCCCAGCAGGCCCAGCATCAGCAGATGTTCCAGTACTTCCAGGATTTTACAGCTGCCCAGCTTCAGGGACTTCCACCTCCGCCCATGCCTGCGCCTATACAGTTACCTCTGCCGCCGCAATCTCCTCACCAGCAGGCCCCAGAATCGGATATTGATTTAGACCATCTAGATTTTGTGTAGTTGATACCTTATATAGTTTTATGTGCTTCTTGTTGGTTATATATATGGAATTGTTTTGATGTTTTTTGCAGCTTACTTGAAATGGTAATTTAGAAATTTCGCGTATTTTTTTTACTGGAATAGAGTTATAGCCGACGAATATTTCTGTTACGTCGGCTTAAGTCTGGGAGTATAGCCGACGAAATAGGATGTCGTCGGCTAAAGTCTGGAACAATAACCGACGAAATATTTTCGTCGGTTTAAATGCATGAACAAAAGCCGACGACAAAATAGTTCGTCGGCTAAAGT
>NW_004442186.1:0-1216 GCF_000184155.1 Fragaria vesca subsp. vesca
CTCCCATGCAGCGCTTTAAGTGTTTATTAGTCCTTTTATCCTAGACTATCATCTCCTCTTGCTCATGTCGTAGCATCTAGGAGAGAGACTTCCTCCACCGTGTGGTTCACCATGTTCTCCATGTAGGGCTTTAATCGATGACCATTAACCTGAAATTCAGCTCCTTTGACCATGCTCCTAATCATGACTGCACCAGAAGGAAAGACATTAGTGATAACAAAAGGTCCTATCCACCTAGAACGTAGCTTGCCTGGAAACAACCTAAGTCTAGAATTAAATAAGAGAACTTTCTGGCCGATAACAAAGTCTTTCTTTCGAATCATCCTGTCGTGGAACGCCTTGGTTTTCTCTTTATAGATCACGGCAGAATCATAAGCCTCATTCCTGATTTCTTCAAGTTCACACAACTGCAACTTCCTGTGTAATCCGGCCTCATCAATATCCATATTAAAAGTCCGAACCGCCCACCAAGCTCGATGTTCCAACTCCACAGGCAAGTGACAAGCCTTGCCGTACACCATACGAAACGATGACATCCCCAGGGGATTTTTGAATGCAGTCCGATATGCCCATAGTGCATCATCAAGTCGTTGGCTCCAATCCTTGCGTGACGGCTTCACACTCTTCTCCAATATCCGCTTGATCTCTCGATTACTAAGCTCCACTTGCGCACTTGTCTGGGGGTGATAAGGTGTAGCAACCTTATGCTTGATTCCATACTTCTTCATTAGAGCTTCAATTGTCCGATTGCAAAAGTGGGAACCTCCATCACTTATTACAAATTTCGGCATTCCAAACCTGGAGAAAATATTAGAGCGTAGGAAATCTGCAACAACTCGAGAATCATTAGTCCAGGTGGCTTTTGCTTCCACCCATTTAGAAACATAATCCACACATACGAGAATGTACAAATAGCCCTGAGAACTCGAAAAAGGCCCCATGAAATCAATACCCCAACAATCAAATATTTCAACATGTATAATAGGTTGCATAGGCATCTCATCCCTAGGTCCTAAATTCCCTGTCCTTTGACATCTATCACATGAAGTACAATACATATACGCATCTCGAAAAATAGTAGGCCAAAAGAATCCATATTCTAAAACTTTCAAAGCAGTCCTACGAGAACCAAAGTGACCTCCACAAACTTGATCATGGCAAAAACTAAGAATAGACCTATGCTCATTCTCCGGGACACACCTCCTAATAACTTGAT
>NW_004442187.1:0-1494 GCF_000184155.1 Fragaria vesca subsp. vesca
TTTAATTTTTTTTAATAAGGTTTAGCCGACAAATTACTGCATGTTTCGTCGGCTAAAGCCTTCTAAAGCCGACGAAACAGATTATATTTCGTCGGCTATAGTTATTTTTTTTTTTTTATTTACACACTTTAGCCGATGAATAACTTAATGTTTCGTCGGCTAAAGTATCAGACTATGGTCGACGAAACATTAAAGATATTCGTCGGCTAAATTCTAGGACAATAGCCGACGACGGCCGACGAAACTTTTTCGTCGGCTAAAGTACTTGTCCTGGTAGTGGTAGTAAACTCTCAAATATGAAAAATTATTGGGGGTCAGTAATTTTCCTGAACAGAGCAACCAAAGTTTACTGACCCCCATTAACCACCCTGTAACAAAAAAAAACTGAAACTGACAACGAAAGATAAATGAAACTGATAGGAAGATCAAAGGAATAGACCAAAATTACTAAAAGAACAAGTTCTTTTACTGAAATTCAAAATCATTCATATATGTTCTTGCAACACTACCAAAATACTACATATTTTCACATTTTGAAGATCCTACATCTAAAGTCACACTAATCTCTTTGTTATATTGATGTCCATAAATTTTAGCAGGATCTTCTTCCTCATTTCATTACCACCATCTTTTGTCGGTTTTTTCCTATGACATAAGCTCTCTATAAAGTGGAGCAAAAATAGTCCACAGTCTGACCTACAATGTATTAAGAAACAGTGTTACTAAATTTTTCACCCCAACAGGAAGTTTAAAGATACTTACGATATTTTGTTTTGCTGCGGGCAGGATAAGATATCCTGCAGCTTGTATCTTGCTTGATAAACGTTTTGGTCCAGCATCCATCTTCTTGTTCTTTTCTCTTCAGCACTCATCATTGAGTAACCGTCAACCACTATTTCTTGGTTGTCCTGCTTGTCATAATTTTCCCTCCATTCCTCAAGGTCCAAGCCTTGGCTGAGAGGGTATTTGGTGGAATCATATACGCGTTTGATGAACACCATAATGTGCTTCACCTATTGGTTCCAATGATAGGAGCACAAAGTGTGGCGTTCTTAATATGTTTATACCCTTTATTTACCCTTTGTTAACTCCTATTTAGTTGTTTTAGCTTTATATTTGTGTTTAGTGTAGAATAATTGCTTAATTTAGAAATATGTAGTTTTTAGTATTAGAATACATAGTATTTTCGGATTTGAATAATTTGGTGTTGAAATTGTGCTGAGTGTTGGAAACCCTTGTTTACTCAGGATTCCTGTCTTGATCAAGATTCCATCTTTCCTCGAAGCCTAGTCCATGAAGGAGAGGTCCAAACCAAGTCCAATATGGAGAAGAAGATTTAAATTCGGCAGAATTTCAAGAATATCTAAGCCCTTGAAAATCCGGATTAAATCGGGAGAATTCCTGTGCACATCTGTCAACTTCAACGGACTCTCCAGGACAGCTCACAATAGAATCAGAAAACGTGCCAGATATGGATAGAAAGCTACGGGAGTC
>NW_004442188.1:0-1173 GCF_000184155.1 Fragaria vesca subsp. vesca
AATTTCTTTTCTCTTGCCCAACTTCTCCACTTTTACCTAATAAAGCTCACATTACTCCGCACTTACTGAAAGCCATAATTTAACCTTTTTAGACTTTAAAACCTGCTAAACCAACTGCCGGATTTCCATTCGACTAACCGTCTAAATCCTTTATTATTGATAAATCCCAAACCTTATCAAATCTCCTCCAAATATTCCCAACTATACTTCATTAAACTCCTCTCATTAAAATAAACCCAAAATCATGAAAAACTGCCCCTAAGGGGCGGCGGCGGCCGGCAGCCGGATTCCGGCGAGGGCCAATGCTTCCCAAATTTTCATAGAATATTCCTCTCATCATGCTCAACAACATTCATAACTAGCACTTAGTCCATTTCTAAAGCTAACTAGGGCAAACGAATCAAACTTCCATAAATCCCTAAAAACTTCAATTATACATTTCTCCGTAACAACAACGAAATAGACTAATTCTTTTTGAGGGAATACTCACCTTGATGAGGGTTACAAGATGAGCCAAAGATTCCAACCTATGGTGGCCGGAGGTGGGATTTCCGGCAAAAAGCTTCTCGGCGTCTCCGGCGAGTTTTCTCCTCTTCCGGCGGGCTAACGGCTCGGGGGCTAGGCCGGGGAGAGAGAGGAGGTGATGGGGGTCAAAACTGGGGTGGGCTGGCAGCTGGTGGCTGGCCACAGCTGGCCCAGCAATAATACCCAACTGAAAATTACACCCACTAAATTTTTTTACCCCATTTTTACCATCTCAAAAATTCCTCTTTTAAATCATAACTTTTTCATGCTAACTCCGATTTTAACACATAGCATGTCTACGAACTCGTAAAAACGTCCTCTACGACTTTCATGAAGAAAGTTTTCCCAAATTCCAAACGCAAGAAAAAGTCAACTCTAGGGTCCTTAAGTGATAAACGGTGACTTAACATGGTAAAAGACCAAAATAATACCAAAGTAAATAACCGTAAAATAACTTAAGAACCGGGGTGTGACAATTCTCCCCTCCTTATAAAAAATTTCATCCTCGAAATTTACATACCTGTCAATCAAAGAGATAAGGATATTGCTGCCTCATTTGCTCTTTCGGTTCCCAAGTGGCTTCCTCTATTTGATGACTCCTCCACAACACTTTAACCAATGGAATTGTTTTGCTCCTAAGCACTTGCT
>NW_004442189.1:0-1275 GCF_000184155.1 Fragaria vesca subsp. vesca
CTTGAATTCTTTTGTTTTTTATAACGAAACAAAATCTGAAACAAAATGAACCCGAAAAAAGGAAGTATGCCGCTGCACCACAAAAGACCATACTAAACGATGAAAGTATATCAATGAACCTAAAGGGCAGCGTGCCGCTGCACCGCCAAAAAAGCATCTAAAAAATTCTTGTTACAACACACATGTTGTACTCAAATAGGATTGATGCATGTCCTGCTGTTGTGGTGGCCTAATGTTTGACAACGCGAGCAAGTGATCTCCTTGCATTGTTCACCAAAAGATCTGATTCTTCTCGACCTTGGTCTTCCAGGTGGTCTTCTAGTCTTGGGAGGCTGCAATGCGGAATCTCCAAAACTCAAGATGTTAGGCCTATCCAGATCAGGAACTGGACAGATAGGAAGCTCATATGTTTTCTTGTAGAATGTAGTCTTCCAGTAGTCTTCAATGTAGTCATATGCAAGGAGATTGGCTTTATTCATCAATTGAACAGCATGCGCACAAGGAAAGCATCGAAACTCCCAGTGACGACAAGAACATTCACACCCAACTAAATTCACCATGACGTTGCAGGTTTCAGTAAAAACTTCAAAAACATCTTGACTGGACTGCCTAACTCTCCAATTCCTTCTCGTCTGTAGTCTCTTCAACAACTTCTTCTCCATCTTAGGACACAGAACGCTGCCCCAATTGGAAGAGCCTAACCTCCTTCTTGTAAACAAATCCATCGTATGAACACGAACACCTTCAAGTAGCTGAGGCAGTGGCATACACCTTTCATCCTTGATCATGTTGTTGTAACTTTCGGCTTGCGAATTGCTCATTGCACCATATCTCTTGCCAGGGAAGTGAGCGAAAGCATAGTTTTCCCGTTTCAGTTCTTTGAGAAAATCTTCAACCACCCCCTTACCATCACTTCTCAACTTCTGCATTGCTTCATCAAACTTTTCCTGAGTTCTAGCATATGCACAAGCAGCAAACGACGACACAAGAGTGTCTATATAAGACGCAAGCAACTTCTTTGATAGCCTACCATACAAGTTGTCCTTGAGATGCTTTATGCAGTATGAGTGTGGGGAACTAGGAAAAACTGCCTTAATGCCATCCAACAAACCTAAACCACGGTCCGTCATGCAGTCCGTCATGAAAACAATATTCCTATGATCACTGATTAAGATGATAGCTAGCTGCTCAAAAAAACCACCTCCAGTTCTCTTTGCTTTCGGCATCAACAATTGCAAGTGCATATGGAAATATATCTGCAAAATTAAGTGAAAC
>NW_004442190.1:0-1429 GCF_000184155.1 Fragaria vesca subsp. vesca
TGAGGAAGGCTACTACTACTTCAACTGCAACTGGATTCAAGCAAGAAAAATGCTCAGATACTACTGCTAATACAAAAACAGAAAAGAGGTCGATAATTTCAAAACTACTACTATTACTAAAATAGCTGCTACTACACAGAACAAATATCCAAAATTTATCATACCTTTGTTCCCTATTTTTGCACAAGCACCTAAAAGCATCCCCTTGTACTTGTTCTTGATGAAGGTTCCATCAACAAACAAAATTGGAGGACAGTACTGAAAACCATGGAGGGAAGCCCCATAAGCAATAAACAAGCGGCGAAAACGACCATCTTGAGTGTCAAGAACACAACGGGAACCATGATTTGTTCTCTTTATTGCCTCTAGGTACCAAGGTAAATAGCCATAGCCTATGCCTTCATCGCTATGTAAACTTCGATTGGCAGCATCTTTTCCCCTATACGTTGTATGGTAAGCAACTTCAAAGCCATAATCTTGCTTCAAGTAATCCATAATATCCCTAGTCTTCACCAATGGATTAGCTCGAACTTTATCACTAATGATAGTGGAAACAATATTGGATCTCAGCCTCTTGTGTTTCTGATGACGAACAACACAAACACAAGTGTGCTCATTGTTCAATGTGGTGATGTAGAAAAAGTTATTGGATTGGCGTAACGAGGCATGCACATACCATTGACAACTCTCTTTTTTTTCTTGGCACACACAGTAGTAATGCGAGACTTGTCATTTTTCATATAGCGAAACTGAAATCCATTCTCAACAGCATATTTGCACAACTTATCCTGAAACTCAACAGCACCGCTAGTAAAAAACTGACATATCCTGAAAATATAGTCATTCCACTCACTTGACATGTACTTCCTCTTCATTTTGTCACTTACAAAGTTCCCTAGGATCATGTTACTGTCATCCTCACAATTAGAATCATCACTGCTAACCTCGCCATCATCAAAGGGTGCTTCAATGCTAACAGTAGTAAGCTTAACAGTAGCAAACATTACAACTGTTGAAGGCATTATAGAGATAGCTGAGCTAGATCCAACATCAAAGATTTGGATATTTATGAACCGAAAGTTCAACACTTCAAAAATCTCGATCATTACGGCAATATCCTCATCAGAGTCAAGACGACAATTAGGAAGATCAGTGAGCGAATATTTCAGGACATACTGACCAACCTTCAGATTCTGAAACTTCAAACAAATCTTCGCACACATATCATCATACTTAATGCTTGATGACAAGCACATAATGAAAGAATCTCCCCCATATGTAAACCTTCCAAACTTAGAATTAGACATCCTACAAAAAATGTTCACACACACTATCAAACAGAGCTATGCACATACATAAAAAAAGATTCAAAAAAGGCAGCGTGCCGCTGCACCGCCAATCCGACTAGTACACCACCTCAAACCAAAAA
>NW_004442191.1:0-1097 GCF_000184155.1 Fragaria vesca subsp. vesca
TATGGGTTTTCAAGAAGGAGATGCATTTTTTGTACGTACGTTCCGAGTTTGGTTGTTGGGATGGTGGTGAGGAGGGTTTTGATGGCGGTTGACATGGCGGTGCTATAGGTGGTTAAGTTAGTTGGACTGTTGGAGACATGGATTTAGGGTTTAGGAAGACAACCTGGAAGAATTATGTGTTTGGATTGGTGAGAAGAATGGTCCAAGGCTCTAAGTGGGCCCTAATGGAATTTTCCATTGTCTTTGTCTTTCTTCATCTCAGGACTTAAATATTGATAATTATTAGGGCTCCCACTTGGTTTGGTGAATACCAAACCGATCGAAAATTTATGATTTGGTAAACCGAATTTTGGTAATCGAAATAAAAAAAACCAAAACCAAGAAATACCGAAAAAGTTGGTTTGGTTTTTGGTAAATACTGAATTTACCGAAATTCTAATTATTTAAAGACTTGTATTTCTAAAAACACACAGACTAATAATTTTATCTCACGTTTTCAATTATATATACCATTTAGTAAAATACAAGACAATGAATAGAAAAATTCAACTATACTTGGTAGCATTCGGGTCTCAATTAAAGCGATCAACTTTAATTCAATGTTACTTGTTATATAAAAACGCTCTTACCTACCCGTCTTAGTCGATTCATCACACACACACATAGACAAACCCACTTAGATGACATGTAACCGCCCATGTAAAAATTTAGGAATGTTTTTACCTCTCTTGATGATAGGGCTCCCCATTGGAAGCACAAGCGTAAATAAGGTTAGCCGCCTTGATCAAGGCCAAACATTATCAAAAATACCTAATTTTTCTACCATAGTTGTATTTCACTATATTGATCACATCATAGTTCACAAGGTTTTTGAAAATTTTACTTCCTCTTTGTAGTTGGTTCACAAAGATGTATATATGCATATAACTTACTAAATAAGTTATACCACATTACCAGGCATGTTGTGGTTCCAATGATTACAATTCACAAAATTAAAATTCGACCGTCTGATGTGATCATTATAGTATAATACAATTATGATAGAAAATTCAATTGTACTCAATAATGTTCGGGTCTTGATCAAAGCGGTCAACCAT
>NW_004442192.1:0-1749 GCF_000184155.1 Fragaria vesca subsp. vesca
GCCTACAAGCTCAACTGAGCTCATGTGGAGTCGAAGAAAAGTAATGCCGACATGATCGAAAGACTTTCTCGACCTTCCCTTCAGTCGCTAAGATCCTCATGAACCAATTTCGGCTTGAGTTCACAAATAAGAGGATTACTACATTTAGCGGTTTAATGACGCATCTCCTTATGGAAGAAAAGAATAATATGATCAATGATCAGCAAAATTTGCGTCCTGTAGGCACCCGGAAAATTCCGGAATCTAATTACAATTGCAACCGGAGTAAGAAAGCTCCGAAACGCAAGGATCAACATAGGAATGAACCTTATGCACGTGGGAATCATCACCACCGTGCCTCTAGTTCTCGGGGACAAGGTAGCGGCTTTAGTGGCCGTACCAACTCATGGCGTCGAGACACCGGTGCCGCCGGCCCCAAGGGCGGCGCCGCTCCTCCTCGGAAGCAGCATGCTCGCTCTTCTTCTGCCTTTGATGGTCAATGCAACAGATGTGGGTCCAAGGACCACTAGTCTAAAAGCTGTCGCTCTCCTGCAAATGTTGTTGCCGCATACAAGAAATACAAGGAATTGATGGAAGTCAATTCCACTGAAAACAATGGAGTTGAACATAATGTTACCTTCAAGGTCGTTGACCCTAATGGACAATGTTCTGACTTAGATGCCCCTGACTTTGACGTCACCGGCTAGATTGTTTTCCCTTTTACAAGTCATGATGTAATAAGGCATCGTCAGCATGCCATGCTTAGTTTTCTTCTCAATTTTTTTTGAGACCCTTATGTACTCTTTTCAGCGCATTAATGAAAGTTTATTTCATGGTTCTTCTTGTCTCTACATGGTTCGAATTGATTTACATCTACCTTAGAAAATATGGCATCAATGCCGTCTTCGGTCTCTCCCTTAAAGGAGGTGACGTACGGCGCCGTGACTCTCAAGGAGAGTTACTCACGTGTTTTCCAGTTCAAGTCTTTTATCTATAGCGGATTTTCCATCATCAATTGTTCAACTAGGCTCACCCAAGTTAGTATGATGTCTTAGAATTGTCCGAAATTAAGAAGCTAGTGGTTTAAGTGTTGTGCCTCGCACTACCGACCCTCCACGGACATGCCTGGTCATACTTAATTTGGAGTTACCGAAAGCTTTTGATCTTGGATTCCTTCTACGCTATTCCTCCAATTGCCGTCTTGTAAAAGACGTTAAAGACTTGGCAAAAACCGGACCATCATCGAATCCTATGGGTTCCTTGATCAACAACACGTCCCTATGGCTGAGTTTTCGTCTCCATGCCACCAGCAAGCTTCAAACGCTTTGCTAATGCCAAATCTGCGAAAAACAGTAATCTGTCCCCCCTGGACAGTAACTTCGTTTGAGCTTTGTGAACAGCTCCGGACGAACCAGACAGTGAGCTTTATATCATTGGAAAGCTCTATGTGTCTAGTTTTCAGAACATTTTACGGTTCGTCCATATCTATTTTAACGAAGGAGTTATGACTGTTTTAGTGCGCAAAGGTCATTCTGCGCGAGAAATTTCCAGCACTCTCGGGATTGTTACTACTTTTAGTTTTTTCAATCCTTCTAAATAGCTCGATATCGACCTATTTACTCATATATCTACTCTTTTTTGTAGGTATGTCTCTTGGAGAGATCGAGTGCCTCGCAGATAGTGGATCAACCCACACAATTCTAAGGAACCGGCAACTATTTCTTGAGCTAGTGCCTTGTAAATCATCTGTGACGACAATGATTGGATCTT
>NW_004442193.1:0-1134 GCF_000184155.1 Fragaria vesca subsp. vesca
TTTTTTTTTTTCATTAAATATAAAATGATGAACATTTCTTGAGGCCCATAGAATTGGGGGCTCTAGACCTACGCTTTTTGGGCCTATGCTAAGGGCCGGTCCTGATTCTCCCCCTTTGCCTTGCACCACCGATCGAGACAGCTCACCGCCGACAAGACTGAATTGGTCGCTTGATCGACGGCCAAACCCTTGTCGAAGCAACCCCACTGCCGACCACGATAATTTTTTTATATTTTTATGTTAGTTATGATCTAGACCAACCCCATATTTTGCGAGAAATTTTAAATACACATCCCTAATCTCTTAATACACACCTCTATTATTTTATGTTTCTATTGAGATGTAATATGTAAGTTAAATGACCAAAACATACATCTATTATTAAAAAAAATAAATTCGCGCTAGAAATATTTTTTCCAACGTCTTCTACCCTAAAATCGTCAAAAACACATATTCTCCCCTAACCCAATTCTTCTCCACAATTCATTTGGGTTGTCTTTTTTTTTTTTTTGTTTATCCGTATCAGCTTTAGATTTGATCTTACAGATCATATTGTCAAGTACTGCATCTTTATCAACTTTAGTTTGATCTTGGAGATTATATTGTCAAGTACTGCATCTTTATCATAACATGTTTTATCGAATAACTAGCTATCTATGTTAATAGCTACTGTACTTCTACAGTTGTACTAGCTAGCTTGTGAATTTTGAAAACTTATATTGGTGATTCGGAGTCGGAATATAACAATAATCATTTGATTATAAATTGAACGATGATAACCAAAAATTTCTAGCAAAAATTAGACGAAATAATATGTAAAAAGAGGTACCAAATAGTAAATGTATATTAATTATATTAAATAACGGAATATTTTATAAATTAAGGACATTTTAGGCAGTTTGAGATGTGTATTAAGTATAATACTGAAATGAAAAACTTGATAGGTGATGTATTAATTAAAGAATGTGTATTAAGATATTAGGGGTGTGTATTTAAAATTTCTCATATTTTACATATGCAAGTTTGTCTTCACTGCTGCGACTTGTCAACTTAACAGCAAAATACAACTTCACCACTTCTCGTCCAAACGACAAGTAGTTTCTACAGAAGCTCTCATCCAGTCCAGTCATTAGT
>NW_004442194.1:0-1343 GCF_000184155.1 Fragaria vesca subsp. vesca
CATATATATATATATATATATATATATATATATATATTTTACAACTGTATGTACAACTGTATAGATTCGACTAGCATTATAAAGTTTTGGCACAACGGGGACAAAATAGCTAGTATGTGATGAAGATGCACTACTAGCAAAAAAACATCTCACACGGATTGTATTGTCACATATTACTTTAAACTCACGGAAATCTATGACAAACTGTCAATGACACATATAACCGTGTGGAATAGACTTTTCTAAGCCCACATTACTTTATACTACTATAACTGTAACAGAAATCTGTGTGAAAAAATATTGGGCACGAAATAGAGTGTGTAATAATAACATTTCACATAGCTATCTGTGTGTATTGTAAGTCACACAGACATCTGTGACAATGAAATATTAGAATAATTAAAAATATTTATCTTTTTCAATATACAAACCATATATTTACAGTATTCCGTAACTAATCCTAATTCACATAGATATCCGTGTGAAATGCTAATTACACATTTAACCGTGTGTAATGTTTACACAGATATCCGTGTGAAGAACTAAATTTGACACAGGCCTTCTGTAGGTAAAACTCTTAAGGACGGACATCAGTGTGAAATTTTGACATGACAACTATCAGTTTACCGAGGTGTTATACCTACAGATATCCGTGAGAAATAATGTATAAAACCCAGCTTCTCGAAACAAACTGCCATTGATGTTTTCTCTCGAAAACTTGATGCACTGGTGTGTTCTCAAGCTTCTGTCGGTTCTGAATCTAATATCAGGTTTGTCGTTCTCTTCTCTTGATTTGAGGATGTATAAATATGTATGATCACTATGATGGTATATCCATTTTTATGATTTGTTTCGGTTTTTGTGTGAAGGTTTGTTGTTGATCATAAATGGTTGGTGGTGGAATAGGTTGATAGATTTGCATTTATGAGGTCTGATCATACAGGAGTAGAATTTACTACAGTGCTTTTTACAATATTTTTCACCTCAAGTTTTAGTTTTTGTATAGAGTTTTGAAAATCTGCATGCATATTTGAGAGCTTGGAAATTTCTTTGCAGTGATTCTCTATTGAAGCGGTTCAATAGTTTAGGGATATGGACAAAAATTGGGTGTTTCTTGATAGAGAAAGTCATGAATATATTTCTGGACTCCGACTGTTCATCGATCGTGCACAAAGTATTTCCCCTGTTCTTGGCAAAATCTATTGTCCTTGTAAAGAGTGTAAAAATCGGTGGAGATATGGTTTGAAAGATGTGGAGGACCATATACGTTGTGTAGGCATGTGGAATGACTATGTAGACATTCCTTGGACATCACATGGTGAACAATTACCCATAATAAATGA
>NW_004442195.1:0-1111 GCF_000184155.1 Fragaria vesca subsp. vesca
CAAATTCTGGACACATAAGAGCATATTCTGGGAACTCCCATACTGGAGTAAGTTGTTGATCAGGCACTACCTAGATGTGATGCACATAGAAAAGAATGTTTGCGACAGTGTGGTGGGCACAGTGCTGAACTTGGAGGGGAAGACGAAAGACGGTCCTAAGGCACGCATTGATCTAAAAAAATGCAATTAAGAAGACATCTGTGGTTGAAAGAATGGAAGAAAAAAATGCCTCAAGCTCCTTACACCGTGAAGCCTGACCAGAAGAACTTAATTTTCAGGTGGATGAGTTGTGTGAAGTATCCTTCAGGCTATGCAGGAAATATAGCCCGGTGTGTGAACTTCCGGGACAATAAGATGTACGGGTTGAAGAGTCATGACTGTCATATCCTGCTATAACGTCTCTTCCCTGTTTTCATTCGACCGTTCCTTCCCCGTCAGGTGGTGGAGCTGTTAGTAGTGTTGGCAAGATTTTTCCAGAAGTTATGCACACGGGAAGTGAAAAAATCTAACCTCCGGGAAATGCAAGAGGACATCATTTATATCATGTGTAAATTTGAGAGGATATTTCCTCTAAATTTTGTTGACATCATGCCTCACCTGATGATCCATCTTCCCGAGCAATTGTTGCTTACCGGTCCAATACACTACACTTGGATGTATCCCATGGAAAGGTACGTTTTTTACACTTGAATTCCTCAATATATATACATGTTCAATAATCATAACATTTTGCAACTTGATTTACAGGCAACTTGGAGACTATAAAGATTATGTGGCTAATAAATCCGCGCCTGAAGGATGTATAGCTGAAGCATATATTGCGCACGAGTGCGTCACCTACATGAAGTTGTATTTAGGAGCGTTGAAGGAAACTCCGCAAACCATGCCGGTAGATGTACCGAAGTTCAATCTTTCCATAGTCTCCAGTGATGTTGAAGTGTATAGAATTTTGCCAGACTCCTACAAGTTGCAACCACATGAGCTACTCATTGCCCACTGGTGGGTATTGATTAACTGTCCAGAAGTTGAATACTGGAAAGACATCCATCTATATTGTCCAGACGTTCAAGGTGATCTCGAGTACCACAACAGGGAGTTCGCAGATTATTTT
>NW_004442196.1:0-1137 GCF_000184155.1 Fragaria vesca subsp. vesca
CATCGGAATCACAACGTGTCTACTAATGTTGTACAACTTGTTTAGTAGGTTATACAACTTTGTGAACCAACTCTACATAGGAAGCAAAATTATTAAAAATCTCGTGAAATAAGATGTGTTCAGAATGGTGAAATACGGCTATGATTCAAAAATCACGTAAATCGGGTAAAGTCTCGGAGCCGATAGTAGCGGTCAACCCTATTTACCGTTATTATTTCTTATGGGGAGCCCTATCGTCGGAAGGTAAATGTCTCAAAATTTTTATATAGGTGGTTGCGTCTCATCTACGTGAGAGTTTTTCGTGTGGAAGATTTGACCAAACTACGTAATATAGGGGGAGATATGAGTGTTTTCGTGAATTTATAGACTTTAGCTGACGAAAATATATGAAAAGTCGTCGGCTAAGGTCAAAAAATTTCAAAATTTTTTAGGCGGTAAACCAAAGTTGGAGGAAAATTTTCAAAGGACTTTAGCCGACGAAAATATATGAAAAGTCGTTGGCTAAAGTCGAAAAATTTTCAAAATTTTCAACAAAAATTTTTTGGTGGTTAACCAAAATTTTCAAAAGAGTTTGGCCGACGAAAATAAAGAATTTCGTCGGCTAAAGTTCTTTATATAGGCAAAGATGGATGGTAAGAAGTCTATTATCTGCCAGATTTTCTTCTCGGCCTAGCTCCGCCGTCAAGCCACCGGAGACCGTCACACTTGTCCCAAAAGCTTCGCCGTCGTCTCTACTTTATTGCTGGATAGGTGGTGCATCGAGTGGCGCCGCCGTGAGGGATAAATCGAGCTCCAAAACTCCGCCGGTTCGGATTCGGTGTCGATCAAATTTCTCCTTCCTTAGGCCACCATTTGGTGAGTTCTATATATGGATAAGTTGAGTTTGATTAGTACTACATTCCCCTAGAATTTGGTAGCTCGATTCGGTGTGTGTGAAGAGAATCGAAGATTTGAAGTTTTTAAGGTTTAAAATTGGGGATTTTTATATTTTGAATCGATTGACCTGTTTAGGCTTAGAATTGAGCTTCGACTTCTTCTAAAAAGTTGTTCGAAATGTTGAGAGGAAGATTCTGTCAAATTTTGGTCGTGATTGGAGGTGGCCGAAAGGTTCTGCAGTTTTTTTTCAAAACCCAGCAA
>NW_004442197.1:0-1081 GCF_000184155.1 Fragaria vesca subsp. vesca
TTTTTATTCGGGTATTATTTTTCGGGGTGTTTTTATTTTGGAATTTTTGGGTTAAAAGGGGGTGTTGGGTCGGCTGGGCCGAGCCCAACCCATTTCTTCTTCTTTCTTTCTCTCTCCCTCCCGATTTCCTCTCCGCACCCGAGCCTCCCGCTGCCCGGTTTTCCGGCTGCCCTCCCGCCGCCGTCCGACCTCCGTTCGCCGCTGGACCGGTCCCGTTCGGTCGGTCTCCCTCCCAGCAACATTTCTAGACCGGTGAGAGGAGCCCTAGCGCCGCCGTGAGAGAGCGGTGCCGCCCGAAAGCAAGGGCTGCCCCGAGCTTCCCTTCGCCGGAACTTCCTCCTCCGGCCACCAATCCGGGCAAGCTTGGTATGGTTTTGTAGCCCTCCAACCCAGCAACCTTGCCCTAAAAGGACTCACTCCCTCTTGAGCTAGGTAAGGAGAAATTTGAGGTGGAAGTTTTATAGTGTTTTTGATGTTTTTAGTCGATTGCCCTAGTTAGGCTTGGAATTGGTGTTTGTGCTAGTTATGAAAGTTGTAGAGCTTGATGAGAGGAAGATGCTGTTAAAATTTCATAGGTTTTGGAGGTCGCCGGAATTGACCTCCGGCCGCCGCTGCCGGCGGAGCCGCCGGCGGCGCCGCCGCCGCCGGTTGGGAGATTTTAATGTTGTTAAATTTGGAATATTAAGGGGAGTTTATTGAAGTGAGTTATGGAATTTTTGGATGAGTTTTGGATAGGTTTATGAATTTCCGAAGTGTGGTATTTTTGGCGGGTAATTAATGTAGAATCCGGCCGTTGGATTTAAGTCGTATTTTGGAGAGGTTGTATTTACGACTGTGGAGTATGATATTTAAGTTCGGATCGTCCGATGTAAGAATATCGAAGTTAGGCAATAATGAGCGTAATTATGGCTCTCGGGTAATTTTGCCTATTTTGATTAAATATTGGATATTGGTTGGGAAATTAATATTATATTTAGAACAGGACGTGAAGAGGCTCGAGCAGACGAGACCCCAGATTGACATCAGGCTTAGGCCTAATTCGTGAGTGGACTTTTATTTGAAATAATATGCATGCTATGGT
>NW_004442198.1:0-3499 GCF_000184155.1 Fragaria vesca subsp. vesca
GGGAAAATGGTCCGAAATGTAACTTTCAGAATTTGACTTCTTCTTGATATCAAGTCATCACTTGACAGAGGAATTGGATAGAGATTGGAGGTTTGGACATGCGCAGCTGATGAAAATTGGGAGTTGAGAAGTGTTTTTGATGAATTAAAAAAAAAATTAACATGATGATCGATCTAAAGTTGATGGGTAAACTGAAATTAGTCTTTTAATTAATTAAGAAACTAATTTATTTAACTTATGCATGTTATCTATCTGGGTAGTGTCAGTAGTGTGAGTAGTGTTAGCTGCCAATTTATTTATGAGAATGCCAGCTGGGGAATGAGGATGCTGTTTGTTTATGGGCGTCTGTAAGCGGCACCATCTGGTATCTAGTGCCTCGTCCCACACCTAACTTTTACAGTTTTACGTGATGTTCTATGTTCTATTTCCATCACCGATATTTCTTAAGAGCGCGTTTCCAACCATGACGTCTCATGTGGAGGTGTTAATTAACCTCATTTTAGCACCTTCTTCTTGCGCTATTCATACACCCAATGCTCAGCACTTGCATTGAAGTCTCATATGGTGTTTTGTGTGTTATATTCAATATTGATCCTTGATTAAGATATAATAAAAGTATAATTTTTATAATATGAAAATAAAAATATGTAGGCCCAAAACCATCTTGTGTGACATGAGCGTAGGGAGAGGAACCCTTCTCATACATACTCTTTATTTGATTAGTTAAATGGTCTATATAGAAATATAAATTACCCTCTTTGTCAAGTTCCTATAAATAACATTATTTTCATTTCAAGTGATAATGTTTAATAAATTCCTTCTCAGTTTCTATATGCAAAAGAAAGAGGAATTCATAATCAATATTCTCTAATGAGTCAATCTAATGAGGTAATTTATAAAACTAGGTATAAGCCAATAATTAAAATATTTTCTAGAAAACAACTACGTTATCGATATGTTGTTTTAACTTAATAGCTACTTAAGTCTTGACTCTTCTAAATCGAGTTTCTAACTACGCCACTGTGGCATGGTAAAATTGGTCAAGTTACTTAGCATGAAATATTCCTCATGTATGTCTAGAGTTTGAATCCCAACTTTTATCAATCTGTGATCAGCAGGTTTAAGGAGCCTAGGCATTTTTGCTCATGCGACAAGAAACAGAAACTAGTATGATTTTGTTAAGATACTCTAATGAATTTTGGTCCGAATAGTAACGGGATGATCAGATGTACGTTTAGCATGCTTGAAAACTTTTTGCATCATTGTATATTTGTATAATACTCGATCGATTCATTTGTTTTAACCGGATGCAACCCTAACTAATTCTTTTTCTTCTTTAAAAAAAAAAAACTAATTCTTTCTTGCCTCAAATTGTCGTTTAGGGTTTAGCACGATTAGGTAACCTTATATATATGTAAGCTATATATTAGCAACTTTTTAAAAGCAACCCATCTTGCAATCAGCCGACTACGATTATTGGCCCAAAAAAAAAAAAAAACAGTAAAGCCACCCTAAAAGATTGATCCATTTGCTGTATATATTTGAATATTCTTTTTCTTTCTTGGTAATAATGGTAGAGAGCTGTTTCTTTTTCTTTTCTTTTTCTGTTTTTGGTAGAGAGCTGTTTTCTTTCTTTTATCACTTGATATAAGAAACTGACGGTTTAATTAGTTTGCATGGATGATGCATCCATTCCATGAGTATCCTTTTCATCATACCGTTATTAGTTCGACTTTGAGTCCAAGATTTAACACAAGCGTATGGCTCTTCTATCTATCTTCTTTCAATATTTGATTTCCGCTTGCTTTGTACTAGACGATTGACCACATTAATTTTAAAAATAAGTTTTTCATCCGCAATCATATGTTAATTACTGAAATCATTGACTAATGAGAACAGATGAAGATGAATATTTGATAGTATAATCCATTACTTTCGAAAAGATCAAGTTCCCGGTCGAGATTTCTTAATATGAGCCTTTTTCTTGTCTCATCATTTCGTATAGCCCAATTAACTAACCTTATATGAGCCAGATATATCTAATAGCAAATTAAACATCTCTAATTAAGCTATTAAAAAGTAGCAATCAACTGGATATATGATTGGCCCAGAAAATATCCAAAACAAAAAAACAAAAATATGCACTAGCTCTTTCTTGTAACTGTTCCAAGTAATGAGAATGCCACAAAACAACTAATTAAATTAACAAGCTTTTTAGATATCCTTCAAGCTAAAGGGGTTTAGGGCGTACATGATTGATTCAGTTGCTGTTTTTGGAACTTTGGTAACTTAAGAATCGATCTCCAGTGTTAGCTTCCCGTTCAATTTTGGTACCTCAACCAACTAAAGGTCTTACTGTTCGAGCTATAAGCATCCGCATTAGGAAAAAAATAAGAAGTAGCTAGCTTGGCAGAAATTGCATGTAGATATAGTTTGCTTCAAAACCAATTAACTTCATTGGTGATTTACTTTATACACATAGTTCGATCATCGTTTGTGCATGCAAGCCTTGTTCGATCAGTTCATTTTTATTCTTCACTCTCATCTAATTAAACGAAACTTCACTTGCCAATATTCACATATCGATGAGATGAGAAAACTGAACAGATATATATACACACCAGCTAATACTAGCTCTCATGCACGTTCTGCAAATTCATGAATCTCATTTAACTCCAGCCTCAAAGGAAGCAGTGTGCGCCTCGATCTCAGTTGACGTCGGCGCGCTTGTCTACAAAGCACTCGTACTAACTGAAAACCCTCCCCTATGATATAGATGATGTACATCATATACGGTAGATGGTTCCAAGAGTCTGGGAGCAAAATTGAAAGCAGTGAAGCAACCAAGAGCAAACCAGAAAACAACATGCCAAATCTAGACCAAATACGAGCTCTAGCAGCTGGAAACCTCACCCTAACCCCAACTATCAAGCAATATGCAAGTAAGCTTCCTATCGCGACAACAGTGGCGTTGCGATGTGTTTCGAATGGAGAAGACAGGAATGAAATTCCAGGGAACTTAATTTGAATAAAGGCGACGAGTATGGGGACGATGAAGGCGAGAATGGCATGACTGGAAGTGGAAGCTGCGAGATTGATTAGGAGAATGTTGAAGGTGACTGTAAAGGATTATGTTCGTGTACGATAAGGGTTTGGTGCATTTGATACTGAAGATCAGCCATGTATATGAGAGCTAGCTATCTGGTTTTCAGTAACGAGTAATATACGTCGTCGAAGCAAAATCTCTTGGAATATTTATAGACCAACTTAGAACTTAGAAGGCAAAAGGAGATAATATGATGAGTCATGATTTTAGAATCACTTTGCCACTATATAACTTAAGACACTTTCTTGATTCTTTCAGGTAGAGGAAGTCAAGCAACAAATCATAAATTATATTGCAGGCTCACGTATATACAGTCGACTGTACGCACAATTGCTTCTTCATTTCGTGCAATCTTACTTTTCATGCAAGTAGCTTGGGCAAAGATAAGGATTA
>NW_004442199.1:0-1024 GCF_000184155.1 Fragaria vesca subsp. vesca
ACTTTACGAAAACGGCCATAACTCACTCAATATGAAGGTATGATCAAATGGTTGGTGTCCCTGGAAAGTAGACACATAGACCTTTCCAATGGTACTAATTTCACCATTTTCCAGTGAGTGAGATTTCCTATAGGTCTCGTGGAAGTTGACCTACAAAACTTGGCAGATTCTGATTTCGCTTTTGATGTGTCTTTCTTATGTAGGGATAGAATAAGCCTCAACCTTTCATACCATTAAGTATTGAAAAAGGAGTTACTGCCATTACATTGGCGTTGCGTGGGCGCATAGCTACACTTAGCTTTACAACTTTTCATAGCGAATGAGATGTCAAGTCTTTTGTATTGTGTTGAGTACATTGATGCGTCTTTTTGTACTTAGATGGGAACTCCATCTCTTAACACATATTTGTCATCTTGCTTTAGACAAAACAACGGATCTCTCTTTAGAGCAAAGACCTTGACTAATCATGGGAGTATACGTAGGCCTCACTAGTTATAGAGCGCCTAAGCCGATTGATCATCAATACAGTCATCGAGTGCCTTATCGAGACTGTGTCTTCCCAAGATCTTTTTCTTCGGATGTTGATACATATTGGCATCTCTTGATCCATCAAGAATCCATGTAAATCCGGAATGAACACACAAAGGCATAATTCACCATATCCCTTCCAAATCAAGTAGAGTTCATGTGCGTTTCAATACATTTAGCAAACGCATGCTCCTGTGGATTGGAGCAACTTGATTTGGATGAATGAAGTCTGTTTAAGATCTTCATGTATATCTCTGATCCCATAGAGATGTTATTATGACCACATTCATAGGCTGCATGTTCAGTTAGTCGGAAACTACCAAACTGACAAAGTAGTAGAGTTCAATGACATCCATTACGAGAGCATATCCTCATCGTAGTCGACCCAGTGCGTGTTAGTGAGAGACCTTGCGCCATAAGGTGAGTCTAAGCTCTTGTTCTCACTACGCTATCTAACAAAGGTATAGTTGATAGGGTTTAGCTTGCGGTGTCGGCA
>NW_004442200.1:0-1090 GCF_000184155.1 Fragaria vesca subsp. vesca
TAGTAAAAGATAATTTTTATTCGGGTATTATTTTAGGGTGTTAAATTTTAGAGTTGGTTTTTAAGTGATGGTGTTGGACCGGTTGGGGAAAAGCCCAAATCCTTTCTCTTCTCTCTCTTCCCTCCCGATTCTCTCTCCCTCTCCCTCCGCCGGATTTTCTTCCAGGCCGTTCGCCGCCGTCCGGTCGCCTCTGACCGCCGGGCCGGTCCCAAACGGACGGCCGTCGACCCAGCCTTCTTTCTGGACCGGTGAGAGGATCCCTAGCGCCGCCGTGAGAGAGCATTGCCGCCCAAGAGGTTCGACTGCCTAGAACTTCCGGTCATCGGAACTCCCTCCTCCGGCCACCAAAACCGGCGATCCTTGGCTCCTTTTGTAGCCCTCCTCCCGTGCAGCAACCCCTCCAAACAGCTTATCCTCTCTTGAGCTAGGTAAGGAGAAAGATGAAGTTGAAATTCTAGAGCGTTTTTGATGTTTTTAGTCGGTTACCCTAGTTAGGCTTGGAATTGGTGTTTGTGCTAGTTAGGAAAGTTGTAGAGCATGATGAGAGGATTATTCTGTCAAAATTTCATAGGCATTGGATGTCACCGGAATCGGCCTCCGGCCGCCGTTGCCCGCAGAGCCGTCGCTAGCGCCGCCACTGTTTGGAAGATTTTTAGGGTTTTAAATTTAGAATATTAAGGAGAGTTTGTTGAAGTGAGTTATGGAATTTTTGGATGAGTTTTGGATAGGTTTATGAATTTCCGAAGTGTGGTATTTTTGGCGGTTAATTAATGTAGAATCCGGCCGTAGGATTTAAGTCGTATTTTTGGGGAGGTTGTATTTACGGCTGCCGTTTATGGTATTAAAGTTGGATCGTTTCGTTTTAGGAAAGGCGAAGTTGGGCAAGGATGAGCGTACGTGGTTGCGGCTCATATTTAATTTTGCCTATTTTGTTTAAATATTGGATTTTAGTTGGGAATTTAATTATATATTTGTGCCAGGGTTCGAGGAAACCTCATTGGAGTGGCGATTTGGATTTCGTCGGGCTTATGCCTAGAGTTGTGAGTGGACTTTTATTTTAATTGAAAAGCATGCGATGAATTATCTGTTG
>NW_004442201.1:0-1211 GCF_000184155.1 Fragaria vesca subsp. vesca
ACGTTTGATAAATGTCATTGAATCTATTTCAATGATGGTTCCTAAATGTCATGAAACATTCTTCCACGACATTTTTTAATTGTCATAAAAAAATCATTCATAACGTTTTCAACCGTCATTGAACATCTTTCATAACAGTTTCCAAACGTCATCAATTGTTGGGTTCCACTTGTGTGCCTTAAGGTATGGATACCCAACAAGTTTTGACTTGCTATAGCAGGTTAAAGCAAACTAACACCGTTAACTCTCCGTTAAGTCTCTCTATATCTACAGTTTTCATTAGAAATATCTACCAATCAGATGAGCAAAATCACACAAAAGTAGACTTTCTAGAAATCAAAATGATTCTTGAGACTGTCTACAACTATCATAAGAAACATCTACTACTGTCATGAACAATATCACAGAAAATGTTGCAAGTCGAAAGACACATTTAACATAAGACACATCTACTGTTTTCATTAGAAAAGTAGACTTTCTACAAATCAAAATTGTTCATGAGATTTAATCAACCCAAGGTAAAATGAAATATGACAGTAGATATATCTACTGTTTTTATTAAAAATCTCTACCATTAACATAAACGAAATCAAAGAAAAGTAGACTTTCTAAAAATCAAAATTGTGAGAATGAGATTGAACCAACCGAAAGTAAAATTTTCAAGTCTACATTTAACATAAGACACATCTACTATTTTCATTAGAAACGTATACCATTAACATAAGAGAAATAAAAGAAAAGTAGACTTTCCGGAAATCTAAATTGTTCATTAAATTGAAGCAACCCAAGATAAAAGATGCAAAGTCTACATTTAACATGAGACACAACTACAATTTTCATGCAAAATGTCTACTATTAACATAAGAGAAATAAAAAAAAGTAGACTTTCTGGAAATCTAAATTGTTCTTGAGATTGAAGCAAATCAAGATAAAAAATGCAAAGTCTACATTTAACATAAGACACAACTACTTTTTTCATAAGAAATGTCTATCATTAACATAAGAGAAATAAAAAAAGTAGACTTTCTGGAAATAAAAATTGTTCTTGAGATTGAATCAACCGAGGCAAACGTTGCAAAGTCTACATTTAACATAAGATAAATCTACTATTTTCATAAGAAATGTTTACCATTAACATAAGAGAAATCAAAGAAAAGTAAACTTTCTGGAAATCTAAATTGTTCTTGAGATTGAACCAAATCAAGGTAAAA
>NW_004442202.1:0-1052 GCF_000184155.1 Fragaria vesca subsp. vesca
AAACTCATTGATTCTCTTCCTATCAAAAAAAAAAAAATTTAATAAATTCTCTTCCTTTCTAATCTCTATATTTCTCTCGTCATTCTCTTCTCTTCTCTGTGACATTACTGATGTCAATCAATCTCGAGTAGGAGGAGGAGACCAAGCTCTTCTTACTTGATCCATGAATTGCTGACTTGATCCAAGAATTCCTGTTCATCTTCACAGGGATTGGTGGCGACGCATACTCTATGCTGGGGGTGGAGAAGTGCCAAAACATCAGAACTAAAATGTGAAAAAACAATTTGTGAAAGAATTAGAACATGCATTTTTAACCCGAAGAACATGCTAGCCCACAGTTTATGCGAAAAAACGAGTTTTTAACGAAACAAATTAAAGTTGGAGAAAATTTAGAAGTAGACTCTCACTAGGTTAGACATTCATAACTTAAGAGATTTTTATCGAAAATTCACATATTTTTAATTACAAATGGTCAATATTTAAGCCGCCATGACCCGTCTAGGGCCTCCTTAACCCGCCCAGGGTCACCTTGACCTGTCTAGGGCCGCCAGGGACGCCAAGGGGCCGCCTTCACCCGTCTAGGGCCACCAAGGGGCATCCTTGACCCGCCTAGGCCCGCTTTGACTTGCCAAAGGTGACACGACCCACCCCGAATTTCACCCTGAAACCCAGAGTAAGTCGTGCGGGGACCACCTCCAAGGAAAATTTACTGAAAAGATTAAGAAAATCTCCCTTGTAGATGGACAACCCTAACTCGAAAATTTCATATTACACTTCTGAACATCACATAATATACAAAAATTCTAAAGTATTCAGAGCTACTAAACACAAGCGGAAGCAAGAAAACACGAGTAGGTTGAACAGGTAACCTACTGATGAAAACTGGCCGAAAAGCGGGTGACTATGCCTCGTCTCCTACTAGATCCAACCCGAACTCTGCAGACTGGGCAATTTAAAACGAAGGGCCCAGGGGAAAACATTTAATAACGTTAGAGTGAGTGGACAAAAATAAATTAATAAATAAAATATTTATGTTTCCCCAAATTAATTTC
>NW_004442203.1:0-1170 GCF_000184155.1 Fragaria vesca subsp. vesca
AAAAAAANAAAAAAAAAAACAAAGAACTAATACCTAATCGAAGAGGAAGCCGACTAACATAGAAGAGGAACAACAAAAAACTGAAAAAGGAAGCCGAGGGGAGGGTGTTCCAGATGTGACACAGCTAGTACGAGTCGATCTAGAATTGGCCGTCCATTCTTGCGCGGTGAGCTGGAGCGGGTCAGTGCTGGCACAAGTCGATCTAGTACGAGTCAATCGACGAGAATCTGCCAAAGCTAGTACGAGTCCTTGAGTGAGTCCTTGAGTCAGTTGGAGCGGGTGAGTGCTGGCACAAGCACGACACATTTTTGGGCACCTCATCGACATGTATCGCATCCTCAACCTCGCCATCTTTGACCCTTCCACCGGTGTCACCTTTCTCTGTTAGTTTTCTCAGGCGGAGAGAGATCGGCATCGCCTTTCTCTGTCACAGCTACTCTTCCTCCGCTAACGTCGCCTTCGCCGACGTCGCCTCCGCCTATAGCCGTCGGCCGCCTAAACCCTCTCTTTGGTTGTAAGGTCAGTCTTAATCTCAGCTTTGAAGCCTTTGGTGATTGCAGGAGGAGATGTTTGCAAAATTGAGTTGCTTTGAAGTCTTAATCTCAGAGAATTGCTACTGCCCAAAGTTGATGGATTGCTTCTTTTTAGCTTTTATGTTGTTAATTATAAACTTGAATCATTTTATCTATCAAGGATAAAGGATGATGCCAATGCATGCGTGTCTTGCTCTTATGTATTTTGAATACCTCAGTTATGGGGTTTTAGGCAGTTGGTGTTGTTATGGGGTTAGGAATGTTGTCTTTTCATTCAGTTTAATGAATGTGTTGAATTAGATATAACTATTTGGTAATCATCCTTTAGATTAAATATTGACTCTCTTTTATGTTATTTGTTACAGACTTACAGTTATGCAATTGCTTAAATTTAGAACATTATTTAAGCAATGTGATGAATTTATTCATATTTGAGCATTTTTTTATTTAATTAGAAATATATAAATAAATAATTATATTTGCTGTGTCCGAGCCGTGTCAAAAATGCAGTTTTTATGTTTTGCCGTGTCGCCGTGTCAGTACGTATCGTGTCGCCGTATCCGTGTCCGTGTCCGTGCAACATAGTAATGTTTACCAAAACTTTAAAAAATNTTAGCTCATAGGAAATATTAATTGT
>NW_004442204.1:0-1212 GCF_000184155.1 Fragaria vesca subsp. vesca
AACCGGTTCAGATTCTCGACCGAAAGGAGCAAGTGCTTAGGAACAAGACAATCCCGCTTGTCAAGGGTGCTGTGGAGAAGTCATCAAGTAGAAGAAGCTACTTGGGAATCAGAGGAGCAAATGATGCAGCAGTATCCGTATCTCTTCGGATGACATGTATATTAATTTCGAGGACGAAATTTTTATAAGGAGGGGAGAATTGTCACATCCCGACCCTTATATTTTTACCTTATTTACTAGCGTGATTATAATAAGAATTTTACCGTCTCGATCATTGAGTAAACAGTTTAATTGGTCCCTAGAGGGGTTTCGGGGACGATTATGTGCGGAGGATTATTAGTATGAGGGAAATACGACGACGGTAAAAATGGTAAATTTTAGCTAGTAAAAGGTAATTTTTATTCGGGTATTATTTTTTCGGGGTGTTTTTATTTTAGAATTTGGGTTAATATAAGTTGGACCGGTTTGGGGTGTGAGGCCCAAACCCACTCTTTTTTTTCCTCCCGATTTTCTCTCCTCACCCCTCCCGCACCCGAGCCTCCCGCTGCCCGGTTTTCCGGCCGTCCTCCCGCCGCCGTCCGGTCACCAACCGCCGCCGCACCGGTCCCGTTCGGTCGACCTCCAACCCAGCAACCTCCCTGGACCGGTGAGAGGAGCCCTAGCTCCGCCGTGAGAGAGCGGTGCCACCCGAAAGGTCCGACTGTCCAAAGCGTCACTTCGCCGGAACTTCCTCCTCCGGCCACCAATCCGGGCAAGCTTGGTACGGTTTTGTAGCCCTCCTCCCGTGCAACAACCCCTCGAAGCAGCTCCCTCCCTCTTGAGCTAGGTAAGGAGAAATTTGAGGTGGAAGTTTTATGGTGTTTAAGTTGTTTTCGTTCGATTAGCCTAGTTTGGCTTGGAATTGGGTGATGTGTTAGTCATGAAAGTTGTAGAGGAGATTGAGAGGAAGATTCTGTTAAAATTTGGTAGCATTTGCAGGTCGCCGGAGTTGGTCGCCGGCCGCCGCTGCCGGCGGAGCCACCGGCGGCGCCGCCGCTGTTTTGGGAAATTGTTTGGTTTTTGATGTAGAATATTAAGGGGATATTATTGAGGTGAATTTTGGAATTTTTGGATGAGATTTGGATAGGTTTGTGAATTTCCGAAGTGTGGTATTTTTGGCGGGTAATTAATGTAGAATCCGGCCGTAGGATTTAAGTCGTATTTTGGAGAGGT
>NW_004442205.1:0-1208 GCF_000184155.1 Fragaria vesca subsp. vesca
GAAGTTAATGAAAAACAAAATTGTATGTGATATTAATAATATTTCTAATATTTTTGTTGTATCTGTAGGTACAAGGAGTGGAAGAACGAGTTGCGGACCCACTGGACTACGCACGGGAACGCACGTTCTGGTACCCCTGTTGAGTTCCAGTACAGGGAGTACGAGTGGCGTTGGCTTCTGACATCAGAATTCAACAACCCTCGTAAACAGGTATTTAAAAAAATTAATTAGTTAATTTGTCATTAAGTACGTCCGTTTTTAAATATTTTACTAATAATTTATTTTTTTCTTTGAAGGCCGTTTCCCGAGCGAACTCTCAGAACCGGCAACGCAACACAAGGAACCATCATGGCGGTTCTAGACCGTTCGCTGTCTTCATGGACGAGGCGGCCAGAGAACATCCAGAAGTCAACCGGTACGTCTATACGTACGAGAAGGCATATCCTGACTCCCAAGAGGATATTGTAAGTCATCTTACGTTTTTAAATTTTTAAATTTACTTATATATATATGTCAAAATGTTAATTAATAATTTTTTCCTATCCATATAGGCGAAGGTGAGGGAGGCTAGTGACGAGGTGATGAGTGCTATAGTGAGGGAGACATGGCCGGACACGCAGGAGGAAGAGATGTCCGAAGCCATGTCCCGGATCGACACTTCGGATCTGACGATTGGGGCGAGGATCATGGGCATAGCTTTCCCACCAAGAGCAAACAACTTCTACTGCCGGGGTCTAGGAAAGAAAGGCGAGGGGGTCCTAAAGACCACTCCAGGATTTCAACGAAAGGCAGCCTCGACCAGCAGCAGGACCACGTCCACGACCACCAGGACAACTCAGCTAGAGTCGGAAGTTCAGAGACTACGAGAACAGCAAGCTGCTCAGGCTGCCTATAATGCCTCGCAGACAGCCTATAATACCGCGCAGGCAGCCTATGTTGCCGAGATACATGCCATCCAGCAGGCCCAGCAGCAGCAGATGTTCCAGTACATGCAGGACTTTACAGCTGCCCAGCTTCAGGGACTTCCGGCTCCGCCCATGCCTACGGCTATACCGCTACCCCAGCCGCAGCAACCTTCGCAGCAGCCCCCAGAAGCGGATATTAATTTAGACGATTTAGATTTTGTGTAGTTGATGAATTATATAGTTTTATGTGCTTGTTGTTGGTTATATGGAATTGTTTTCGTGTATTTTGCAGCTTGCTTGGAA
>NW_004442206.1:0-1463 GCF_000184155.1 Fragaria vesca subsp. vesca
AGGTGAATCAACTAATATTTCCTGCAGATTTCTATGTGCTAGAGATGGAGGAGTCAAGCGGAAATTCACCACAACTATTGTTGGGACGACCTTTCATGAGGACAGCAAGAACACTGATCGATGTTGCCGAAGGCAACTTGACAATGGAGTTCGATGGTGAGGTGATTAAGTTCAACGTTTTTGATGCTATGAGATACCCCATTGCCGATCTCAAGGAGGGAGAAATTGAAGACGTTGTGGAGGTCGTTGTGCAATGTGTAACGTCTCCACTTCAAGCATAGCAATTAGCTATCGAGCAAGGGGCCGGATTTGACAAAAATGGAGAATGGGATGAGGAGGCTCGGCGTAATCTTGAGCCAAGAATATGTAAGTGACGTATGTTCTTCTTGATGGTTGTAGCCGCTATAACCATCAAGAAGAACGAGCTTGTCCCACAAAGGTTAGTGACGGGGTTTCGGATGTGCATCGACTATCGAAGACTCAATGCAACAACGAGGAAAGATCACATGCCGTTACCATTCATGGATCAAATGCTCGAGAGGTTAGCCGGCCACGCATTCTATTGCTTTCTTGATGGTTATAGCGGCTACAACCAGATCATGATACACCCGGACGATCAAGAAAAGACAACGTTCACGTGCCCTTTTGGCACGTTTGCATATAGACGTATGCCATTCGGTTTGTGCAATGCGCTAGGTACGTTTCAACGTTGTATGTATTCTATTTTCTCTGATTATATTGAGAATATCATTGAGGTTTTTATGGATGACTTTAGTGTCTATGGTAAAGACTTTGATGCATGTTTGAGGAATTTAGAATTGATTTTAGAACGGTGTGTAGAAACTAACCTTGTACTTAATTGGGAGAAGTGTCATTTCATGGTTAATCAAGGGATAGTTTTGGGACATATTGTTTCGGCAAAGGGAATAGAAGTTGATAGAGCTAAGATTGATATTATGCATCACTTACCCTCACCTTCAACGGTGAGAGAGGTTCGTTCGTTTCTTGGTCATGCAGGATTCTATAGGAGGTTCATCAAGGATTTTTCGTTGGTGGCAAAACCACTTACTTCCCTTCTACAAAAGGATGTGCCGTTCAAATGGACAAAAGAGTGTGAGGATGCGTTTGTGTGACTTAAGGGCTTGTTGACGTCGGCACCGATCATGATTCCGCCGGATTGGAGCTTGCCATTCGAGCTCATGTGTGACGCCTCGGACTATGCAGTTGGAGCAGTGCTCGGCCAAAGGAAGAAGAAGAAACCATGCACCATTTACTATGCTTCGCGGACATTGAATGATGCTCAATTGAATTACTCGACAACGGAAAAAGAACTCTTAGCGGTTATTTTTGCTTTAGAAAAATTTCGATCTTATCTTTTGAATTCTAAAGTTGTTGTGTATAGTGATCATGCAGCATTAAGGTACTTGATGACAAAGAAAGATGCGAAGCCGAGGCTCATTCGA
>NW_004442207.1:0-1013 GCF_000184155.1 Fragaria vesca subsp. vesca
CCAAGAGCGACCCTTTCAGTCCCCAACTCCTCATACATATAGAGAACATATGAACAGCTGCTATTAGGGTTAGAGAACCTTTAATTTTCGTTCATGGGCTCGCCGTTGTGGTCTGGGCTTTGAAATTGAAGTTCCGGTCCAAATCAGAAATTCGGGCAGACTGACCTTTGGTCACTCAAACGGTCATAACTTGGTCACCAAAATAGCTATTGACGATCTGCGAAAAGTTCTGAAAACTAGACTCTTCTTGCTTTCTGCTGATATAAAGTTCATCTCCTGGATCGTTGTGAGCTGATCACAATTCTCTGTCGAAGTTGACTGACTATTCCTGGCAGATTTTCTGATTTCTTTCCTTGCGCCATATGGATTCCTTTTCCTTCAAGATTTCTCCTCTTTTGCCTCTTTTGTGCTCCTCGGCTTTATTTGTGACCTAAAAACACAAACTAAGTTAAAATCAATATTGTTAAAGGAATTACATAACTAAATAGGGTCGGAAATACATTAAGAACGTTGCATAGAATGCACCTATCAAACGTCCCACAAAAATTTAAGCTGTTCAATCAAAGGTCTCAAATACACATCGAGACACTTTCCTGGATAACCGGGCCCCGGAATCAACAAACTCAACATATTGTATTCCTTCTTCATACACATCCATGGAGGAAGGTTGTACGGTACCAAAATCACCGGCCATACACTGTATGAAGACTCATGTTGCCAAAAGGGTTGAACCCGTCGGATGAGAGCCCGAGCCTCACATTTCGGACCTCTGACGCAAAATGAGGAAACTCCTTGTCTATATGCTTCCAAGCCTCCCCGTCAGCAGGGTGTATAAGGGTATCTTCGTCATGCAATTCCCTATCAGCATGCCATCTCATAGCTTCGGCCATGTGTGAAGACATGTACAACCGCTCCAGCCTATCCCTCAAAGGGAAATACCGAAGTACCTTCACAGGTTTCCTGTTGCCTGTAAGAGTCAGCTTAAACCTGTCAGTGTGACATACCGGACATGC
>NW_004442208.1:0-1027 GCF_000184155.1 Fragaria vesca subsp. vesca
GAGGAAGTGAGACTGATGCAACAATCACCTTGAGCAGAAGATTAAGAACCAAATAACAGTTTAAAGATTAATGATAATTGCAAGCAAATGAATGTATCTTACCTAATGTTTTTCTTTCAGAGTTTGAAAGGGTCTGGTAGGCTGGTAGCTATGATAGGGTACCCTAATATCAGTCTCATCTTCTCCGCTTCCGCTCCTTCAATTTGCGGCTCCAGTCGCTCTGCATGTTCTGATTCTGCTGGCTTCACAGCCCTATTTGTATTCACATCGTCTATGGGAGATGTGTGGGAGATAGGTCGGTGAATCCGGATCTACAAACAACAACAATCCCAAAATCATCAACAAACCGAATCCAAACTCAAAATCAAAAAACTATGTGAAGCAGGAGGCCGTACTAGAGATCGAGGAGGCAGAGTTCTTGAACCGAGCATCAAGGCAGAGGAGATGGTTGAGACAGGAAAAGCAGTGAAGGAGCGTGGATGCTCTGAGCTTGAGAGGGTTAGAGAGAATTAGAGACGGCAGAGGAGAGGCCGAGAGTGGAAGGGCCGCCTGTGTTTACGAGAGAGAGAGAGTGTGTTGTGCGGCGGTGCGGCCAAAGAAGAAATAAAGAGGAAATGAGGAAGGCTGCTAGGGTTTAGACCTTTATTTAATTTAATTGGAGGAAAAGTTAAAATTTAAAGGAGGAAGGGGGAAATTTAAATTTTGGGTGAAATTAAAGGGCGGGTCTAAGTGGAAATTTGTTTGTAGATGAAGGGGCTAGGTAAACGTTTACAAAATGTCATGGTTTATTTGTCATTGACAATGTTTATCAAATGTCATTCAAACATTTTCCATAACGTTTTTCTAATCGTCATGGTTCCTTTATCATTCACGACATTTTTTGAAACGTCATAGAAATATTTTTCATGACGTTTGAAAATTGTCATAAGAAAGATGACAGGTGAAAAACATAATTAAATAGTGAGACATACAATGACATTTGACAAACATCATAAATTTTCGAACGAAATTCAGATCCATGACGTTT
>NW_004442209.1:0-1475 GCF_000184155.1 Fragaria vesca subsp. vesca
AGAGAGAGAGAGAGAGAGAGAGATTTCAACGGGGAAATAGAAACTGATTTTTGGTAAAGAGAGGGGAAGGTATTTTGGGTATGGTGTAAAAGTAAGATGACAAATTTGACCCATAAAGTGGACTTATATGGGTAAAAAAGTTAAGGTGGCCTTATGAAGGAAAAAATGTTGAAAAAGTGACTTCAATGAAATTTTCTATAAAAAAAATAGAACATGCCCACTAGCCTTAAATCTAGAATTTTTTTTCCAATTAACAAAAAGAGATTCAAAATTCCCATCAGCCCATAAACTCTTAAAGATATTTTCCTAGTAACAATTTTTTTAACTTTTTGTGTTTTTTCCCTGACTAAATTACCATTGTTTTAGATCTCTTTTCTCTCTTCTGTTTCTCTCGTTTAGCAGATCTATGCTTCTCTTCTTTGCTTGGGTGATGACGGTGGCAGAGACCCAAAATGATCTTGCCTCCCATACAAGTTAGCATCTGTGCGCTCTCTGCATGAATGTTTGTTAGAATTTTGTTGTGGTGACATTAGTTTCACCGGTTTGCTCTGCAACCTCATATCGGTTTTGAAGTCTTGAGTGATTTCTAGAGACGGACATATTGCATTCTCTTAGATCTCTACTTTACATCTTTACTGTTGCATATTGCATTCTTTAGATTTTATTATTATTATCAATTGGATTTGATTTGTTTCATTCTTTCGAACTTTGTTTTAGATGATGCAAAGCGAAAGGCAAAGGAAAAGAAGGCAAAGGGAAAGGGAAAGGGAAAGGGAAAAGGAAAGCTTATGGCTGTATCAGAAACAGAAAGTAAAGATGAAGTTGTGGCGGTAGCTACACCCTCATAGCCCAAGAAAGCGGCAAAAGTTGCTAAAAAAAGTGACACAGTAGGTCCTTCTACTTGTCCAGCTGCAACATCATAAAAAAAAACTCTTCCAGCTGCTACTATCCCTACTGATGTCCAAGCTAGGTCTCAGCTTGCAAAACTGAAACAAATGGTTCTTGCAACGAAAAAATCGAAAGGTATAATTTGATTAATTTCTTTACTGTGTTTTTAGTTTGCATCAACAAGTTGGTTGATTTTGGTAGAATTTTAGATTCATGTTTGTATAATCAACTTGTAGGGAGAAGATGAAGGGAAATAAAGCTACAATTCTTACAAATCTACTATTGGAAATTGTGAAGAATTGGGCATGTTGCTTCTTATTTCTTGTTTTTATTTATGTTACCAACTTACCAATTTGCATTTGAAAGTTGAAACTTTAATTTGCTATGACACAATGAAATGTTGTTTAGTAGTTTAGTTTATGTTTATGAATTGTGAGGTACTGAGTTGTGACTGAGAGTCACTACAAAAAAGAATTCAATTAGCCACACCAAATTGCCACGGCGAAGATTTGCCGTCGTCATTGGTCTAAGTTTTGCGACGGCGCTGCGACGGCAAAGCAACCGTTGCTAAATTAAAATGATTTTGC
>NW_004442210.1:0-1006 GCF_000184155.1 Fragaria vesca subsp. vesca
AAAAATAAGAGAATGAAAAGATCATTAATTTTTATGAAAACTTGTGAGAAGCCTGCAGTACTGAATTTTAGTTTTACCTAGATTTGCCTGCAGTAACTAGGCATTGAGCTCAATGACACGGCGGCCAAAAGCCTAAAAATGATAGAGCAAGAAATTAGGAAAAAAAAAAACTCAGGTTCTGCTGTCTTTCCTACAAACAAGTGTCTTAGAAAAAAGTCCAAAAGTTCAGTTTACCTGTTTAAAATGGCTGTAAATGATCAAAAGGCGTTTAGACAGCATTTAGATAGCAAATAATCTAATCATGACATCTAATGTAATCATGCATTTTCTCTCAAACCAAACAAGAACCTGTTGAATAAACATCAAACATTTTATTCAATTTCAAATGGTACCATTGTCTATTACATTGCATAAATAAAAATTCATATATAGGAATGAAACTAATACAATCACATCTAAGCACGGCCTCTAGCACCGCCCCTAGCTTTGCCTCTACCACCACCTCTATCATTCCTACGTCTTGTCCAATCATCAAACATTTGAGAGGCTTTCTCATTCTTCCATGCCGTCCATTGATCTGATGCTTCAGTAGAGTCAATCATATCAACATTTTCCATATCTGCTAATTGATCAAACTCAAATACTGCATATTCCATTGGATCAATAGACATTTCCCTTCTAATAAAATTATGTAGAAGACAACACGCCGTAATGATACGACATTGTGTCTTGATGGGATAAAAAGACGGACTCCTTAGAATGGCCCATCTACATTTTAGCAAACCAAAACAACGCTCTATCACATTTCTTGCTTTCGCATGCTTCATATTAAAATACTCTTCCTTGTTGGTAGGCATACACCCTTCTCTCCATTCCGAAAGATGATACCGTTTTCCTCTATAAGGTGCAAGAAATCCTTCACCATTAGTGTAGCCACCATCTACAAGGTAATAATAACCTAACCAAAAGAAAGAAATCCTATTAGTTATATATATATATATATATA
>NW_004442211.1:0-2492 GCF_000184155.1 Fragaria vesca subsp. vesca
TTATATATATATATATATATATATATATATACACACACACACAGTTTGTCTCTACTACGGACGTCCGCACCGTTTTACGGTAGGGATTTTCGTCCTTTCGCCACCATACGGCGCCGCGCGAGGGCTCGCCTCTACCCCAGCGGACTCCAACAGCTTCCCCAACCACTTTCCACCCCTGGCGAGTCCGTCGAATTCCAGTTTTCCGGCCAGATCACCCAAAACTTCAAACAAAGTCAATTTGGCCAGAAAACTGGAATTCGGCGGACTCACCGGGGATGGAAAGTGGTCGAGGAAGCTGCTGGGTTGGAGGCGCGCCCTTGGTGGCGCCGTACGGTGGCGAACAGACGAAAATCCGCACTGTAAAAACGGTGCGGACGTCCACACCTGAGAAAAGTTCTATATATATATATAGATGTGTGTGTGTACGTACATGACCATACATGACCATATATATATGTGTGTGTACATGACCATGTATTAAATCTGTAAACGTAGGGAGCCCGGCTTGCTCTAACCATGAGAAGTTTCTATCATAAAAATAAAACACCTGGGATTTGTAGTGTTGCCTAACTTTCTATATTTTTCTGACGGGAGGCTAGGTATTAAAAATGCAGTCCGCAGTTCTTCGGAGCAGCGCATATGTTCTTTGCTTGGCACAGTAGATAATTGCAACAAGTTCTTTATTATGAAAACTACTGATAGTCGCGGATACACCACAAAGTCACCACCACCTCCGCCCAAAGTAGCACCAACACCACGTCCGGCATCTATTACTGGTCATCTATTTGAGAAAGCTCCTCCTCCGAGTAGTACTCCATGCGCATCTTCAGCTTGATCGAAGAGTTGAAAAGCGCGCAACTAGCAATGGATAGGTATTAAATGTGGAGTCAGTATTACCTAGTTTTTGTTCTGTAATGAGAATAATGACCTGCTCAGGTTAATTTCTTCAGTGTTGTGATAGAACTGTATGAGAGCACAAAAAGCTCCAAGAAATCAAGCATATCCATTGTTATTTGGATCAATTGTAACTCCAAAAAGATGTACTTTCAACTTTCAATTCTAGTACTGTACGTGTTTGATTCATTGTAATACTTCAGCCATGCAAGTGCGCACCTTTATTTGATATGCACGCATGCAGTAGCTATATATACGCTTTGCTTGATATCACGAACTTGGACCAAAAAAAAAAAAAGCGAATCATTTCGATTAGTCCGATCATTTCATAAGCAGTAAGTTGCATTGGAATATTTGATCCAAACGCGAATTATACCAAACCAACGAATGTGAAGATTAACAAGATTCCTCGTGTCATTTTCCCATTCTCCTACCTCGGTGCTCGGTCATTTGCTACCTAATTATGAAGAATCTTCTCGATCAACTGAACTGTAACGGAAAAGTGCCAAAACCTTGGTAGCTCTATCTCTATTCTCTATACTAGCCTTCGTGCCCGCGCTTCGCGCGTCCAGAAGGAATTCCATCATTTATTCGAAAACTTTTCGTTTGAATCAGAAATCAAACAATCAACTGTTGGCAGCAGAGCTTAAGTCCTTAACCAAAACCCAGGAACACAATAGTTTAAGACAAATTAAAGTAGGTAAAGAGAATCTTGGAGGATCTGTCAAAACAATGTTGACAAAGTTTTACTTTGATTCATCAAAACGAATTCCTTCACAGTAGCTATAGCTGTATTGATGATCGAGTGATGATAAGCGAGCAAATCTCCTCTCAATATTGCTTTCTCATAAAGTGCTTCAACAGAAGATTGATAAGAAGAAAATGACCTGTATAGTGGATACAAATATCAGCATTAACCAAAACACTGATAAAAAAACAATAGATATTGTTTTGGCAGCAAGAGAAAATCGGTTCCCTTAGTGAAGAACCATTTCCATTCACTGATTCCACTCAAACAATAGATATTGCATAATACACAAATCTCATCAGCAAGCGAAAATCGGTTCCCTTCTCAATAAGTATGCCTATTAGAAATCACATAACTAAAGTAAGTTTATCAAGTAATTGTATGTAGCAGTAATAGTTACACCCAATCACACAAAGCACAAACAAATTAGTTATACACATGAAAACCAACTAAACAGATTAGCTATGTAAATATATATGTATATATGAGGGCCTTGAACCTCAGATTAGTAAAACTGGTGAAAAGCTAGACCTAAACCACATCAATTAATATAAATAAAAACAAAAAAAGGCCAAGATCAGAATTGAAAACAAAGGAAGGCTTTACAGGAAAAGGAGGATGATTATACATAAATATGAAGGATTATCGTTGGCCTAGATTTGCAAATCTGTTTATTGCATCTCCCTCTCCTCTACCTTAATTATAAGTCGAGTGAACACCATACAGTAGATAGAACAATGTTATGAAACATGCCCATATGGCAAACCTTTTGAATGAAAACTTCTTTAGCGTGGTCATGAGAAACACATTAAGAAAGATAGAAGACACGTAATCTATATGTTTTTTTTCT
>NW_004442212.1:0-1101 GCF_000184155.1 Fragaria vesca subsp. vesca
AATATGTCTAAAGAGCATGTATCTCTGGTACTAGAAAGCGAGGCGTTTTTTTAGTGTCTTTAGAGAAACATTTTTTTGAATTATCTAAAAAATCAAGGTAATAGAAAATTCTCAAAGAAAATAAAAATAAGTTATTGTGGGCACACTACCAGGACAAGCACTTTA
Organism: Fragaria vesca subsp. vesca; assembly: GCF_000184155.1. NCBI lineage: Eukaryota > Viridiplantae > Streptophyta > Magnoliopsida > Rosales > Rosaceae > Fragaria > Fragaria vesca. The sequence continues at coordinate 166 of NW_004442212.1, forward strand.
GCTGACGAAAAAGTTTCGTCGGCCAGTTAGCTTAATTCGTCGGCTAAGATTTCGTCGGGAAAATGTTGTATGTGGTGACTTTAGCCAACAGAAAAAAAAATTTCGTCGACTATAGTCCCACAGTTTAGCCGACGAAAAACATGTCGTCGGTTTTTTTCCCAGACTTTAGCCGACGAAACAATTAAGATATTCGTCGGTTAAAGTCTGTAATAAAAAATTTTTCCCAGACTATAGCCGACGAAATATAGTCTGTTTCGTCGGCTAAACCTTATAAAAAAAAAAATAATAACTATAGCCGACGAAATATAGTCTGTTTCGTCGGCTAAACCTTAAAAAAAATTTAAAAAAATAACTACAGCCGACGAAATATGCCGTAATTCGTCGGCTAAACCTTATAAAAAAAATTTAAAAATACTATATCGTCGGCTAAACCTTTAAATATCGTCAGCTAAAGTTGCTGGTTTTTGAAAGAAAAAAACTAGGGCTGGGCATATGTCGGTGCGGGTCGGGTTTGGCCCAAAACCGATTTCAACCCGTTTTAACCGGTTTGGAGAAATAAGCAACCGATAACCGTTTTTAAATGGTTTGGGCCGAAAAAACCGGTTTAACCGAAATCCGGGTCGGGTCGGGTCGGTTTCAGTTAAAACCGGGTCAAATTTTATTTTTTAAATTTTCAGGCCCAACTTAGAAGAATTGAAGCCCAAACCTGTTTTCATTTACATTTTCAACAAATTTATCTAACAGTTCAATACTTCATACTTTTACAAACCTGCATAACTTCCAAAAATTTGAATAGAAGCTGATAAACACAGACTAATTCATCCATCATACTTAGAAACTTAAAAACATCACAAATACCATAAGTTCAATAGATTAAATACCATAACCATCATAAATACAAAATTTGGTTCAAATACCAAATGACAACCCATGTTC
>NW_004442213.1:0-1089 GCF_000184155.1 Fragaria vesca subsp. vesca
AAGAGCGCGACATGAGTCCAACGCGTTGAAGCATCACCAGGACCATAAAGTATCGAAATGGTCCACATTCAGGATGGATGGGTCCACAAATATCACCTTGGATACGATGTAGAAATGGAATGTTCTCGGTGTTATCTTTAGCGTAAGACGGTCTCGATACTACTTTCGCTAAAGAGCAAGCTTTGCAAAACGAACAATGAGCGTTTGAAAGAGTCAACGACACATCAAGGGAAGAACGCCGCGCCTCAATTGCTTGAGGGGGCGGCCGAGCGGCAGCCATGAAGTTGGTGCCGAGCCCGGGAGACGTTAAAGTCCCCTTTAGGCCGTGGTGACTAGTTGAGGCGTCACCACCATGATTCAAAATGATATCATTTCCCAGATATTTTCGTTTTGATTTGAAGAAGGGATGTCCATGAGAATTACGCAGAATTCAGATCATCATGTCCCTTCCAAGATGACCAAGTCGATCATGCCAAAGCTTGTATGAGTCAGAGTCCCAAAGATCCTGTTTGGCGACTCCATGAGATTCAATAATCCGAATCGTAGTAAGGTAAAGACCACTAGATTGACTCATGAGTTTCTCCAATATACGTTTGCGTCCGTATTCATGAGAAGTGATACACAAGAACTCAGTTCCATCTTCACAATGAGTTTCCAAGTGAAAGCCATTAGCGCGAAAGTCCTTAAAGCTCAACAGGGTTCGGTGCCCTTTTGGGGCATAAAGAGCGTCCGTGACGTGGATCATAGTGCCATGAGGCAGAAAAAAGCGAGCGGTTCCACGCCCGAGGATCACAGGGGAAGATCCAATCATTGTCGTCATAGATGATTTACAAGGCACTAACTCAAGAAATAGTTGCCGGTTCCTTAGAATTGTGTGGGTTGATCCACTATCTGCGAGGCACTCGATCTCTCCAAGAGACATACTTACAAAAGAGAGTAGATATATGAGTAAATAGGTCGATATCGAGCTATTTAGAATGATTGAAAAAGCTAAAAGTAGCAACAATCCCGAGAGTGCTAAAAAATTTCTCGCGCAGAATGACTTTTCCGCGCTAAACAGTCATAACTCCTTCGTTAAATAGATATGGA
>NW_004442214.1:0-1359 GCF_000184155.1 Fragaria vesca subsp. vesca
AGATGATCCAGAACCCGAGGTTGAACCGCCAATTTACCTTGGAATGGAACCCTGGCTATGACCACCAGAATCACGAAGACGGCTAGCTGCCAACTCCTGGGCCTCAATATTCAGAGCAAAAGTCACAGCCTGGTGAAAAGACTGATTTGGCACCGCTGTCATCCTGTTTGCATAAATACCACCAAGACCCTTGGTGAACTGATAAATCTTCTCCTGCTCTGTCTTCACCAAATCCGGCACATAATAGGACAACTCCCGGAATCGCTGCTCAAAACCCATCACTGTCATGTCATCACCCTTTTGCAGATTCAAGAACTCCTCCCTCATTCGGTTGACATGAGCATGACTAATATAGCGCTCTCTAAAAAGAGCTGTAAACTGATCCCAGGACATATGATTTGCAGCTTAACCCATACCTCTACTCATATCAAGCCACCAATGCCAAGCTTCCTTCTCCAAAAACTGAGTAGCCAAGCCCACTTTCCTATCCCCTGGGCACCTCACCTGAATAAACATCTTCTCAATGGTCTCTACCCAATTCTGAGCATCCAATGGCTCAACAACATGGCTAAACGCTCTAACACCATTCTTGTAAGCTCTATCATAATTTATTTCAGGGACCATGCTAGTGCTAAAACGCTGAAAGAAATCCTCCATGGCATTCATAAAACCATTCTGTGCTTCCTCATCATCACCCCCTGGATGATTTTGCCTAGGAGCTCGGCGAGGAGGCATACTACCTGAGAGTAAAATAATTAGCACAAGGAACAAGAAAAGGACAACTACCCACATACTTAATAAACACTTAGCATACAGGCATAAAATGCTAATGGATCCGCCACGGTCGGACCATCACTCTAATGACACTAAGTGTTACTAAGCATATATGGTAGTGATAAGGAAAAACAGGAATCGAATAACCTAATGCTCTGATACCAATTGTCAGGACCTACCCCGGATTTCCCCTTGAAATCCGGAATAAACCCTGCGGGACCCACCTCAAGGGAAATTCTACCAAAATTTTGGCATAACTTCCCTTGAAAATGAGTAACCCTACCTAGAAGCACTACCAGAAGAAAGACTTTAGCCGACGAAAAAAACAAGGCCGACGAAACAATTTTTCGTCGGCTAAATTATATTTTCGTCGGCTTAAGTTCTTTATATTCGCAGATCTGGACAGCAGCTCATCTGAGAAAAGAAAACGGGAGAAGAAAAAACGGGAGAAAAAAGTTTGGGTGTTGTTGAAATCTGTCCATTATTAAGAAGTGGAGCTATATATAGGTACGTACATGTGTATATATGTTGATTTTGAGTTATTGATCGATTTTGAGTGTGATTAAATTGATAGATTTTGAGTAT
>NW_004442215.1:0-2254 GCF_000184155.1 Fragaria vesca subsp. vesca
TTCCAGGTTGACCAATTTGGTCAACCAAAGCCTATATGAGTCGGTGTCCCAAATATCATGTTTGGCGACAACATAGGATTCGATATTCGAATCGTAGTGACATACAGTTCACTAGATTGACTCATGAATTTCTCCAAGATGCGCTTCAGTTCGCATTCATGAGGAGGTATACACAAAAGAATTCTTGTTCATTCTCACAATGTGTTTTCAAATGAAAACCATTAGCATGAATGTCTTTAAAACTTAACATGGTTCCTTAGAATGTTGTGGATAGTTCCACTATCTGCGAAGCACTCAATGTCTCTATAAGACATATCTACAAGTAGTAGATAGGCGAGTAAATAGTTTCACTTGAACCATTTAGAAGGATTGAAAGAAGCTACGAAAAGCTGCAATCCCGAGAGTGCATAAAAATTTCCGCGCAGAATGACCTTTGCGTACTAAAACAGCCATAACTTCTTCGTTAAAATAGATATGGATGAACCGCAAAAAGTTGTGAAAACTAGACTCGTAGAGCTTTCCAATGATATAAAGCTCACTGTCTGGTTCGTCCGGAGCTGTTCACAAAACTCAAACGAAGTTGACTGTCCAGAAGAGACAGATTGCTGTTTTTCGCAGATTTGGCATGTGCGAAGTTGTGAAGCTTGCAGGTGGCGTGTAGGCTTTTGTATTAGCCAAAAGTGACGTGTGTATGATCAAAACCAAGTCCTTTCGGTCGTTCTAAGGTCGTAAACTCCATGACTAGTTAGCAAAAGCTCCCTGACATGAACATAAACTAACTCAGAGGACCTAGAGGATCCGATCATGATGATAATTTTCCAGCTTTGAGAAGTCTTCAACGTCTTTTGCAAGACGGCAATTGGTTTAATAGCGTAGGGGGATCCAAAATCAAAAGCTTTCGGTAACTCCAAGTCAATATGATCAGGCATGTCCGTGGAGGGTCGGTAGTGCGAGGCACACTTAAAACCACTATCTCCTTAATTTCGGACAATTCTAAGACATCACACTGAGCTTGGATGAACCTAGTTGAACAATTGATGATGAAAAATCCGCTATAGGGTAGAAGACTTAACCGGAAACACGTGGGCGATCCTCCTTGAGGATGCATTGCCATAAGTCACCTTCAAAGGAAATGACTAAAATCGGCACAATATGCCATGTTTCTAAGGACGATGTAAGTGTACATCTTGATTGTAAATCAATATGAACCATAAGAGAAGAATAGTTTCACTTCGAAAAAATTCTCAAGGCATTCATTATTGCTAATGTGAGTACATCGAGGTCTCAAATAGACAAAGGACGTCGATACAACGCCTTAGTACATATAACTTGGAACGAAAATCAATGTCTAGCCGATGACATCAAAGTCATGGGTAGCTAGAGCAAGATCCGAATCTTTGAAATTCGCGATCATGAGGATGACGTTCTTGTCCTCATATTGATTTTCCATACCTTTTTGTATGCATTCAAAATTTAGGAGCTTGACAATCTTGAACCAGTGATCCGAAGATCCACAACGGTTGCATTGTTATGAGTTAACGTGAGTAGTTTTGACAAAATAGTGTCTAGACCGGGAGTGTCGCTATTAGAGCCGGCGACACCTCCCCCTCTTTTCTAGACATCGGCACGACATTTTCCGCCGTTGCCATGACCCATATTGTTGTCCCCACATTAGGGGATAATCCTAAATAAGTTTATCATATTAGCGTATATACAATTCCCGTTTGTATGATCAAAATCAAGTCTCGTTGGTAATTCCACACCAACTTGGAGGACCTAGAGAACTTGATGATGATCGAATCCGCTAAAGATTATGGATCATGATGCCACAAAAGATCATCGACAATATGTAGTCAATTAAGGTGGTAAGCAATCCACTTGACTAATAACTCGACAAGTAGAGTTATATGAACGTTTCGAGAAACGCTTCATGAGTGCATTCCACAGTACTTTGTGGTCATTACTTTTGCACAGATTGCCATTGAAGGCTTTTGTCGATGTGGCGCTTCAAAAACTTTGAGCGCATGAGATGTGAAATCTCGGCATCTAGGCTTGTTAGCCTGGGGGTCAAAACATATGATTTAATCCTTTCCAATGAAAGGTTCCACAGATACCAAACGAAGATCCGCCTTAGGCATCTAGTACGTCAAAACTCAAAGGAGCAGAATGTTACATTGCTCTTGCATACAAACCAAGCTGTTATGAGACTCGATAGAGGTCACAAACGATGCTTTTAATGGTTTGTCCTTCGGAT
>NW_004442216.1:0-1528 GCF_000184155.1 Fragaria vesca subsp. vesca
TTCAGAGCTACTAAACACTAGCGGAAAAAGAAACCACAGGTAAGTTAAACAGGTAACCTACTGATGAAAAGTGGTGGAAATGCGGGTGACTATGCCTCGTCTCCTACCAGGTCCAACCCGAACTCTGCAGACTTTGCATTTTAAAACGAAGGGCCCAGGGGAAACATTTGAACACGTTAGAGTGAGTGGACAAAAATAAAACAAATGAAATAATTCTTTATGCTTTCCCAATTTTACTTTTGCATAGAAAAATATGCTGCATGCGACAGCTCAAAACACTCAACACGAAAACTGGAAATTTCATGACTAGCTCCGGCCAGTCTCCAACGCTCAATAAAATACAGCCTCTCAGGCTAAAATAAAATATGTATGTATTACACTAGTCATATCCCTTGTATGAATTTTCTTGAAACAACAAAAACAAATAGAAAATTCACACAAGGCTACGACGCTTGCGTCTAACGCTCACGTCGCACCATAATGGCATTTTACCTCATTATGGTGGAAAAGACGGTGTATAAATATACGCGCATATCCCCTATATAAATTATTATTTTATATAGGGCTACGACAATTGCGTCTAACGCTCACGTCGCACCATAATGGAATTTTACCTCAGTATGGTGGAAAAGCACGTATAGCTAGCTAGCATTCTCTCATATACATATTATTCTCATAATTATCCACATATGGATATATATATATACTCACCGAAATTCTCAATTTCGGTTATTCTCCAACAACATAAATTATTTCGCATGCACATTATTTAAAACAAAAGTCTATTCACAAATTAGGCCTAAGCCTGATGTCGATCTGGGGCCTCGTCAGCTCGAGCCTCCTCACGACCTGTTCCAAATATAATATTAAGTTCCTAGCCGAAATTCCAATATTTACACAAAATAGGCAGAAATTAACCGAGAGCTATTAACACGCTCATCATTGCCTAACTTCGAAATGGTCCACATTTCAACCCTAGAACCAGCAGCCGTAACTACACCTTCCCACAGTTTAAACAACTTTAATCCAACGGCCGGATTCTACATAAATTAACCGCCAAAAATACTAACTTCGAAAATTCACAAACCTATCCAAATCTCATCTAAAAATTCCATAACTCACTTCAATAAACTCCCCTTAATATTCCAAATTTAACAACATTAAAATCTCCCAACCGGCGGCTCCGCCGGCAGCGGCGGCCGGAGGCCAAATCCGGCGACCTCCAATTCCTATGAAATTTTAACAGCATCTTCCTCTCATCATGCTCTACAACTTTCCTAACTAGCACAAACCCAAAATCCACGCCTAGCTATGCCAATCGAACAAAAACATCAAAAACGCCCTAGAGCTTCCACCTCAAATTTCTCCTTACCTGAAGCAAACCGGAGTGAGTCTTTTTAGGGCAAGGCAGCTGGGTTGGAGACCTACAAAACCATACCAAACTTGCTCGGATTGGTGGCCGGAGGAGGGAGTTCTGGCGAAAAGCTTCCGGCGTTTCCGGCGGGTTTTCTCCTCTTCCGGCGGTTAG
>NW_004442217.1:0-1011 GCF_000184155.1 Fragaria vesca subsp. vesca
TAGACTTAGTCTATTCGGTTATATGAACTACATGGAGTAATTGTATATGCATTTGTTTATTTTACTAAAGTTGTTCATGTTCTCTTATTTGAAGAGGTTTTTGCCTCCTACTGGGCTTATTATGCTCACCCCTTTAAATATTTTGCAGGTGAAAAATAAATAGTTTGAAGTTGGTTTCTTGCAAAGATGTTATCATATTGTAATATATGTGTTGTTGTTGTTTCCCTTAGAATAACACGTAGACTTTAGTCTACCTTTGTAATATTACTTTTTGGAGTATCTTGTAATAAAGAATAAATTTCAGTTTATTGTTGAGTTGTTCTTTTCCAATTTCTTTCATATTCTAATTATGGAAATTCTATTTCATAATTAGAATATGAGTTACACCTCAAAAAAAAAAATATTTCTAAAATTAGGGTGTGACAGTATATGAGGACAGTAGCTTTCTATAACTGTTGAAATATATTTCTGCTACTAAGATAGTATCTTTATGTGAATGTCGTAGTATCTATGCTTACTGATACCAATATTGTGTGTCAATTGTGTTATGTGCTCATTATGTAAAAGCAGTAGCATTCTATAATGTCTACAGTACTTTTCTGTTCTTTTGATCGTATCTTTATGCAACTATGAAAGTATTTTTAGCATACTGGTGTCAAATTTACATTTTTGTGGCATTTAAACTTCGTGCCTTTGCTGCTTTACTTTATGGAAATATTACTGAATATTGCGGTGAATTCAAGTGGCAGAGAGTGCCCTATGATGTGGTCTTACTGCTGGTTTTGGCTTTGTTTTTGTATGATTTGGAAATGATTCTGTATATATAATATGTCTATATTGAATAGTTTTTGGTAGTCATAGAAGACAATAGTGAGCTACCTAATTAGTACTTGTGAGTGGTTTTGTATTCATAAATTTGGTGATCATGTTGGAAAATAAGCTAGAGAAATACAGTGCTGCTTTGTGACATGTTCTGTGTTTGTAGTTTTCTCATTGTATAGTAGTATATTT
>NW_004442218.1:0-1174 GCF_000184155.1 Fragaria vesca subsp. vesca
GCTTCCTCCTGTAAATAGACTTCCTGAGAGTCATTATAAACAAAAAAGATCCTGGGCGACCTTGGCCTTGATTATGTGAAGATCCATGCCTGCAAGAATAATTGTGTGCTGTTTTACGGAGATTACAAGCTGATAGGTGCATTCTATGCAACGTTCTTAATGTATTTGCGACCCTATTTAGTTATGTAATTCCTTTAACAATATTGATTTTAACTTAGTTTGTGTTTTTAGGTCACAAATAAAGCCGAGGAGCACAAAAGAGGCAAAAGATGAGAAATCTTGAAGGAAAAGGAATCCATATGGCGCAAGGAAAGAAATCTAAAATCTGCCAGGAATAGTCAGTCAACTTCGACAGAGAATTGTGATCAGCTCACAACGATCCAGGAGATGAACTTTATATCAGCAGAAAGCTAGAAGAGTCTAGTTTTCAGAACTTTTCGCAGATCGTCAATAGCTATTTTGGTGACCAAGTTATGACCGTTTGAGTGACCAAAGGTCAGTCTGCCCGAATTCCTGATTTGGACCGGAACTTCAATTTCAAGGCCCAGACCACAACGGCGAGCCGAGCCCATGGACGAAAATTAAAGGTTCTCTAACCCTAATAGCAGCTGTTCATATGTTCTCTATATGTATGAGGAGTTGGGGACGTGAAAGGGTCGCTCTTGGCCGCAAAAAAACAACGTCTTTCATCTCTTTCAGAAATTCTTCTCCAAACACAAACCCTAGTTTTAGGATTTCTCTTGCCGTGCCTTCTCCTCTGTAATTCTCGGCGTAGTTCCTTGTTTCAATACTCAAAGTGTAATCTAAACTCAGACCTCATGTTTTCTTTTATTATCTATTCAATTACTTTAGTTTGTTTCCATCTCTCTTATTCGTTTGTGTTCATGAGTTGGATTTTTGATTGAGTTTGTTCTTATAATCATGAAAATCAAATCTGTACACTTGAGTTGTTGGTGTAATTGATGATGCTTTTGATGATCTAAATTATGTTTATATGTGTGATTGACAACTTATGACTTGTTCTTAATCAATATGTGCCATTGTTTGTGTTAAGTCCGCGTCGGTAAACATGAACTAGAATGGTAAGGAGTTATAGGTTGCATGCTAGGATGTCTTTGAAGTCTGCGTCGGTGAATTACATTCTAACATGTTCAAGTTCTTCCTTTGATCTATT
>NW_004442219.1:0-1415 GCF_000184155.1 Fragaria vesca subsp. vesca
GTGAACAGCTCCGGACGAACCAGACAGTGAGCTTTATATCATTGGAAAGCTCTATGAGTCTAGTTTTCTAGAACTTTTCACAGTTCGTCCATATCTGTTTTAACGAAGAAGTTATGGCTGTTTTAGTGCGCAAAGGTCATTCTGCGCGGAAACTTTTATACACTCTCGGGATTGCAGCTTTTCGTAGCTTCTTTCAATCCTTCTAAATGGTTCAAGTAGAACTATTTACTCGCCTATCTACTCCTTATAGTTATGTCTTATAGAGACATTGAGTGCTTCGCAGATAGTGGAACTATCCACAACATTCTAAGGAACCATGTTGAGCTTTAAAGACATTCATGCTAATGGTTTTCATTTGAAAACGCATTGTGAGAATGAACAAGAATTTTTTTGTGTATACCTTCTCATAAATGCGGACTGAAGCGCATCTTGGAGAAATTCATGAGTCAATCTAGTGGACTGTATGTCACTATGATTCGAATATCGAATCTCATGTTGTCGCCAAACATGATATTTGGGACACTGACTCATATAGGCTTTGGTTTGACTAAATTGGTCAACCTGGAAAAGATATAATGATCCAAATTTTGAGAAATTCTCATGGACATCCATTCTTCCGCTCAAAACGAAGACATTCGAGACCTAGCATCACCATGAAGCATGGTGGTGACCCGGGGGACATTGACGTCACCCGAACATGACTCCAACTTCCTGGAGGTCATCCGGTCAATTCCTCAAGCAATTGAGGTGCACCGGCCTTTCCTCGATGTCGCATTGGCCCCCTGCAATGCTCATTGCTCGTTTTGAAAGCCTATTCTTTAGCTAAATTAGGAGTGAGACCCTCCTATGCTAAATAACACAAATGTGAACATTCTATTCTTACATAAAATTATGTAGATAGATACAACCAACTTGCGGACACCTTTTATGCTTTATGATGTTGGTTGAAGTGTTAGCACACTGGTCACGTGTTACACCATTATCTACTGTTTATGCTGCTTATACTTCTACGGGCTCACTACCCATTCTTTAAAGAAGTTCATCGGGATGTAAGTTGAAGTGTCCTGTACCCTATGTTCACACGCAATACGGTCTCACCGAGGCTACGACCAAGCAACTTTAGCTTGTCGCTCGAACATTATTGATGCGCACCACTCTTTCTATTGCGTCTTGGGGCTATGCAATATTTACATGCAGCTTTACTATTCATCTACGACCCACCATCATTGAATTTTGTTGTACTACAGCTCGTGACTGTGGACCAGGATTGACACGAAATTGCAATCCTTGAGCTCGGCAGGATTGAAACGGATCTCCAATCCTTGAGCTCGGCTAGATGTTATTTCTAGGTGCCAAATCGCATTGCCATTGCGTACAATGATAGGTCATTTGAGATGAGTAAGTTTAGGTTGGAT
>NW_004442220.1:0-1001 GCF_000184155.1 Fragaria vesca subsp. vesca
TTGCAGACCATTTTGAAGTATTACATGTTCATCTTGACATGTTGTATTGGAAAAAGTAGGTATATATGTTTAATAATTAGTGTCCTAGTATACTTCTATTAGCTTGTGAATTCCGAAAACTTAAAATGGTTGATATTTTTTTTCGAATTTCAAATGATTGATGTCGCATCGGAGATTTGGAGTTTGTGTAATAATAGTCTTTTAATTATAAATTTGACGATGAAAAGAAAAAATTTCTAGCAAAAAATAGAAAAAAATACGTAAAAGAGTTACCAAAATATATAGTAAAATTATAATAATTATACTAAATAGCATATTATTTCTTAATTTTAGATATAAGGTTATTATACGCAATTTGTGATGTGTATTAAGTTTAATATCGAAATGAAAAACTAGATGAGGGGTGTATTAAGCAAGAGGTGTGTATTAAGAAATTAAGGGTGTGTAATTTAAAATTTATATATATATGTAAAAAAAAATTTGGACGAAATTTTTTTTTTCTTGGACTAATTATATATGTATATAGATATATATATATTTAATAAGAATTCGTGTTTTTGAACAAGTATATTCTTAGAAATATATGTATTTTCATACTATATATTATGTTCAATCTTAACATGATATATAGTGATGAAAAAAAAAAATACTAGAAATATATATTTTTTTAATTATAAAAGAAAGCAAAAAAAATTTCTCTTAAAAGAAAAGACAAACTAATTTAGAGTCATTAGATTTGGAAGAATAAGAATGTATGTTTACTTAAGAACGACATGACATAATCTTTTTAATTGGTGATGTGTCTAGGTGACATATCATGCCACCTAAGATTAAGATCATAATTTAAGCCTTATTAAAGAAAAAAAAAACCTCATTGTAGAAGAAGACAAGACCTGGTTTGGCTAGTGGTTAGTGGCTTGAGATGTTTTTTTTTTTAGTAGAATGAAGTTTGATTATATATATATATATATATATATATATATATATATATATATATATAC